>NW_006408527.1:8451933-8472669 GCF_000296735.1 Chrysochloris asiatica | reverse complement strand
CGTGTTTCTTGTTTTTGTTTTTAATGATCTCTTAATTAAAAATGATTGATTGATTGTATGCTCATCCAAAACTACCCACAAGAACCCACAGAGCAGAGAGACGTACAAACAAATTAGTTAATTATAATGCAGCAAGTGCCAGGAGGTGCATGTATAAAAGGACTTCAGAACCAGAATACTAACTAACTTAGGTGGTCGAGAAAGGCTTAGATGTGAAGTGGCCTTAGCATCTCCTTGAAAGAACTGGGCCATAATATTGAAGAAGGACATATCTGGCAAACATCCTGTGCAAAATTTCCAATGCCTAAAGGGAAGTGGTGTACCAGTTCAGTATGGGAAAGACCTGGTGTGGTTGATGCATGGTGAGACCTTGGTTTTGCTTTTGTTTTGGGGAGTGAGCCTAGAGAATGTAATCTTTGGAAATTAAGCTGAATATAGTCTGGTAGCGTAGTGGTTACGAATCGGGCTGTAAACCGCAAGGTCAGCAGTTCGAAACTACCAGCTGCTCCACGGGAGAAAGATGAGGCTTTCTACTCCCATAAAGATTTACACCCTCGGAAACCCTGTACAGGGTCGCTATGAGTCGGTTCCGACTCCACGGCACACAACAACAACAACAACAACAATAGACTCATAGTGTGTTGCTGTGGGATAAGTACTGGACTGAGAACCACAAGGTTTGTTCTTATCTACCTCATAGCAACTCACAGCAACCCCGTATAGAGTTTTTGAGGAACGGCTGGTGAGCTTGAACCATCGACCTTGAGGTTCAAGCTGACCTTGCAATCCAGCGCATTAACCCACAGTGCCACACCAGGACTCCCTTCCCTCTATAAATCAAGGGAAATCTAGGTTCTCTACAATCTTTAATCTAAGCAAACCCACTGGTTACGTCAATATTCATCTTTCTTTTCTTTTCCCCAAATACAGCTCCAAAAAGCTTTGCTATTTAGAAATGACTTGGATTTTTATGGTTGCAAAGACAGGAAGAACTCAGTCTTTGCCAGATGAACCAACTCAAAGAGAGAGGGAGATAGTAACAAGCCTGGGAGTGGAACTGCAGTCAGGAAAGAAAGGCTGAGGTGGGGCTTCATAACCCCAACTAAAAACTGCAGCTGCACACACCCTTCTCAATAAACCAGGCAGACACTATTTTAGGACTTTTTCCTTGGGGCATTTGTTCTTTAGTGAAAGAGATACAAGCAGTAGGAAGCAATTAAAAGTGTTAATCCAAACACTTGATGTTACAGTCGAATTCCAACTCACATGGCACCCTCACAAACACAATCCCATATGGAAATGCATTTGTGCAGCGATCTTAATTTTCCTCCTATTTTGCTGAGAACAATTTCAGGTTTGTTTGTGTGTGTGTATGTTTTACGATTTTGCTTTTTAAATTTGTTTCGAAATCTATGAGGGTGAGTCAAAAATAATCCATACTCTGGATGTAGAATTTCTTTTAACCACCTTTTAGAAAAGATAGATGCATCATTTTTGACATAAACTCCTTGCTTTTCAATACACTTATCCATCTGTCAACAAGTTTTCATATTCCTTTAGTTAAAAATGTTTTAGGCTGAGCTGTGATCTACGAATACACCGCTGCCTTCACTTCTTCATCAGAGGTGAATCTTCATCCTTGAAGGGCTGTTTTCAGGGGGCCAAAGAGGTGAAAGTCCAATAGAGCAATATCAGGACTATTTGGAAGACGCTTTAACACCTCAAAACAAAGTTTTTACAGAGTGTAAATAGTGTGGGCAGATGTGTGTGGACATACATTGTTATACGAGATGACAACGCCCTTGGATATGCTATCCTAGAAGTGTCCCAATACTGGCCCTTGAAAATACCAGAAAATTATAAGCTTCAATTTTCCAGCTAATGGTTGACTTCTGAACTTATTCTTATTCAGCATGTTTCCACTCCATACTCAGCCAGTTACTCTCAGACTCATAGTGATGAATCCATGTCTCGCCACCAGCAATGATTTTTTTTTAAAGAAACATCTACCTTCCTTCTAGTATGAGTCCAAATTTTGTTTACAGATGTCCAAACACTTCTGTTTATGCTCTTCCATTAGTTGTTTATGTACCCATCTCACAGAAGTTTTTCAAAACCAAAGTCGGTCATGAATTATTTCATAGGCAGAGTCATGGCTGATTTATAAATGATTTGCCACATAATCCACTGTCACTTTTTGACAGAATCATTTCACATACACACTCAATGTTGTCATCAGCCGAGGACATGGGCAGGTGTTTTAATATAACTGGAATGTGGATAATTTTGGACTCACCCTTGTATATGGTTGTTGTTGTTGTTTTGTTGAGCCTGTTCACTCATAACAACTATATATATATATATTTATGGTGTTCTGGTAGCATAGTGGTTACAAGTCGGGCTGCTAATCTCATGGTCAGTAGTTCAAAACTACCAGCAGTTCCATGAGAGAAAGATGAGGCTTTCTGCTCCTGTAAAGATTTACAGCCTTGGAAACCCTATACAGGGTCGCTATGAGTCAGAACTGACACTATGGACATAACTATCTTATATATAATAGTGTTGTTGTTGTTGTTAAGTGCCATCGAGTCGATTTCTACCCATAGCGACCCTGAACAGGGTTTCTGAGGCTGTAAATCTTTACGGGAGCAGAAAGCCTCATCTTTCTCCCGTGGAGGAGCTGGTAGTTTCGAACTGCTGACCTAGCGGTTTGCAGCCTGATTCGTAACCACTATGCTACCAGAGGTGCCATCAAGTGGGCTGTGACTCATAGTGGCCTTGAAACACTACCTGGTTTTGCACCAACCACACAATCATTGCCATATTTGAGCCCATTGCTGCTGCCACTGTGCCAATCCATCTTTTCCTACGACCCTCCACTTTAGCAATCATGATATCCTTCTCATACTTCTATGAAGTATGAGAGACCATGTCTGGCCATCCTGGTTCCCGAGGATCATTCTGACTGTACATTTTCCAGTACACAAATTTGTTTGTTCTTTTGGCAGCCCATGGTACTTATGGAAATTATAATATTATCTTCCAACTCCATAACTCAAATACATCAGTTCTTCGATGGTCTTCCTTATTCACTGTCCAACTTTCACACATATATGAGGTTATTGAAAATATTATGGTTTGGGTTAGGCGCACCTTAATCCCAAAACTGACATCTTTGCTCTTGAACACTTTAAAGAGGTCTTGTGTAGCAGATTTGCCCAATGTAATAAGTCGTTTGATTTCTTGGCTGCTGCTTCCATGAGTACTGATGATGGTTGGTCCAAGTAAAATAAAGTATTTTACAACTTCAATTTTTTCTCCATTTATATGGATGTTGTTTATTGGTCCAATGGTGAGTATTTTTGTCTTCTTTACATTGAGGTGCAAACCATACCAAAGGCTGTGGTCTTTGATCTTCATCAGTAAGTATTTTAAGTTCTCTTCACTTTCAGCAAGCAAGGTTGTATCGTCTGCATATCACAGGTTGTTAATGAGTCTTCCTCCAATCCTGATACCATGCCCTTCCTTATATAATTCAGCTTCTTGGATTATTCACTCCGCATACATATTGAATAAGTATGGTGAAAGAATACAACCCTGACACACACATTTCCTAATTTTAAATCATTCAGTGTTCCCTTGTTCTGTTCAAGCAACTGCTTCTTGGTTCATGTACAGGTCTCTCGTGAGCACAATTAATTGTTCCAGAATATTCTTTCTCTACAATGTTGTCCATGGCTTGTCATGATCCACAAAATCAAACACTTTGAGTAGTCAATAAAGCACAGGTAAACATCTTTCTGGTATTCTCTGCTTTCTGTCAACTTCCATCTGACATCATCAATGATATCCCTCATTCCACATCCTCTTCTGAATCCAAATTGAATCTTTGGAAGTTCTCTGCCAATGTATGATTGCAGCTGGATTTATATTATGCTTGGAAAATTTTTACTTTCATGTGAAATTAATGATATTGCCCAAAGATTTCCACATTCCATTGGATCACCTCTCTTTGGAATGGGCACAGATATGGATTTCTTCCAAGTCAGTTGGCCAAGTAGTTGGTCTTTCAAATTCTGTGGCATCATTGAGTGAGCACCTCCAGTGCTACATCAGTTTGTTGAAATATTTCAATTTGTATTCCATCAATTCCTGGTGCCTTGTTCTTTGCCAATAACTTCAATGCACCTTGGTCATATGCTAACCTCTTAATCATATGCTACCTCTTGAAATGGTTGAACATCAACCATTTCTTTTGGGTACGGTGACTCTGATTCCTTCCATCTTCTTTTGATGCTTTGTTCACCAATCAATATTTTGCCCATAGACTCCTTCAATATTGTAAGTCAAGGCTTGAAGTTTTTCTTCAGTTCCTTCAGCTTGAGAAATGCTGAGTGTGTCCTTCCCTTTTGGTTTTCAACTCTAGGTCTTTGCACATTTTGTTATAATATTTGACTTTGTCTTCCCGAGCTGACCTTTGAAATTTTCTGTTCAGCTATTTTACTACCTCATTCCTTCCATTTGCTTTAGCATCTGGATGTTGAAGAACAAGCTGCAGAGTCTCTTCTGACATCCATTTTGATCTTTTCCTTCTTTCTTGTCTTCTTAATGACCTTTGGTTTTCTTCCTGTATGATGTTCTTGATGTCATCCCACAATTCTTTCAGTCTTTGGTCTTTAGTATCTAATTCATCAAATATATTCTTGAGATGGTCTCTAAATTAGGTGGGACATGTTCAAAGTCATATTTTGGCTCTTGTGGATTTGTTTTAATTTTCTTCAGCTTCAGCCTAAACTTGCATGTGAGCAACTGATGGTACGTTCCACAGTCTGCCCCGAGTCTTGTTTAGCTGATGATATGGAGATTTTTCACTGTCTCTTTTCACAGATGTAGTTAGTTTGATCTGTGTATTCCATCTGCTGAGGTCCATGTGTATAACCGCCTTTTATATTTTTTAAAAAGGTATTTGCAACAAAGAAGTCATTGGTCTTGCGAAATATAATCATGCGACATCCAACATTGTTTCTATCACCAAGGTCATATTTTGCAACTTCTGATCCTTCCTCTTTTGTTCCAAATTTTGCAGTCCAATAGCCAGTAATTATCAATACATCTTGACTGCATGTTTGATCAATTTCAGATTGAAGATATTGGTAGAATTCTTCAATTTCATCATCACTAGCTTTAGTGGTTGGTGCATAAATTTGAATAATGGTCGTTTTAACTGGTCTTCCTTGTAGATGTATGGATATTATCGTATCACAGACAGTGTTGTACTTCAAAACAGATCTTGATACGTCCTTTTTGATAATGATTGTCATGCCAATCCTCTTGAATGTGTCATTCCCGGTATAGTATGCCATGTGATTGTCAGATTCCAAATGGTCAATACCAGTCCATTTCAGTTCACTGATGCCTAGGATATTGATATTTATGCTTTCCATTTCATTTTTGACAATTTCCAATTTTCCTAGATTCAGACTTCATACATTCACAGCAGTTTCTCTTCATTTTGAGTTGTGCCCCATCAGCAAATGAAGGTGCTGAAGAGTTTATTCCATTTGCGTCATCATGGTCAACTCTACTCTGAGGAGGCAGCTCTTCCCCAGTTGTATTTTGAGTGTCTTCCAACCTGAGGGGCTCATCTTCTGGCACTATATCTGACAATATTCTGTTGCTCTGCATCTTGTTTCAGTATTCAATATTCTGGTGCTGACAATGTTCCACTGATATTCATTAGGTTTTAAGTATTCTGTCTCTCCTTCTTCCTAGTCTTTCTTCATCTGGAAGCTCAGCTAAAACCTTCCCCTCATGGGTGGTATTTAAAATATCCATGGCATAACTTCCAGAATCACAGCAACACACAAGCCATCATAGTACAACAAACTGACAGACAAGTAGTGGACCCTCCACTTTACCTAGCATGATATCCTTCTCCAGGACTGGTACCTCCTGATAACATTTCCAAAGTATGAGAGATGAAGCCTGGGCATCCTGGCTTCCAGGAAGCATTCTGGCTGTAATTTTTCCAACACGGATTTATTTATTCTTCTACCACTGCATGGTACTTTTAATATTCTTCTCCAACACCATAACTCAAATGCACCAATTCTTCTATGGGCTTCTTAATTCATTGTCCAACTTTCACATGTATATGAGGCCATTGAAACTACCAGAACTTGTGGTAGGTGCATTTTAGTTCTCATACTGTTATCTTTGTTCTTGAACACTTTAAGGAGGTCTTGTGCAGCAGATTTGCCAAATGCAGTAAGTAATTTGATTTCTTAACTGCTGCTTCTAGGCGTGTTCATAATGGATCCAATCAAAATTAAGTCTTTCAGAATTTCAATCTGTTCTCCATTTATCATTATGTCTGCGGTTCAAGTTCACCAGCTGCTCCTCAAAAACCCTATACAAGTTCTCTATGTGTTGGAATCAACTCAACAGCACTTAACAACATTCACTGGTCCCATGGTAAGGATTTTTGTTTTCTTTACATTGAGGTACAGCCCATACTGTAGGTTATGTTTTTATTTATCTTCATCAGTATTTTAAATCCTCTTTACTTTCAGCAAACAAGGTTGTATCAGCTGCATATCACAGGTTGTCAATGAGTCTTCCTCCAATCCTGATGCCACATTCTTCTTCATATAATCCAGCTTCTCTGATTATTTATTCAGCATACAGACTGAATAAATATGGTGAAAGAATACAACCCTAGCCGCATACCTTTCCTAATTCTAAATTATTCAGTATTACCTTGTTCTGTTCAAATGACTGCCTCTTGGTCTCTCTCTTTATTTATTTTTACATGTATATATAAAATACATATATATATATATATATATATATATATATGTTGTTAAGTGCCATTGAGTCAGTTCCAACTGATAGCAGCCCTGTATAGAGTTTCCATGGAGTGGTTAACAGTTCATGAATTCGAACCTCTGATCTTGCAGTTCAAATTGACCTTGTGTTCGAGTGTGTATATAAATATATATACAGAGTCCTGCTGTGGCACTGTAGGATAAGCACTAGAATGCTAACCACAAGATTCATGGTTCTAACCCACCAACCACTCCTCAGGTCGCTATGAGTCAGAACCATCTCCAAAGCATTTAATAACAACAACAATGTATATATGGTTGAAGTGGTTGTGTGCCGTCGGGTTGGTTTCAACTCATAGCAACCCTGTATAGGGTTTCCAAGGCTGTAAATCTTCATGGGAACAGATGTTCCACATATATTTAGTGTAGTGGTTACGAGTCAGGCTGCTAACCTCAAGTAGTTCGAAACTTCCAACCATTCAAGGGAAAAAGATGAGGCTTTTTGCTCCCATAAAGATTTGCAGCCTCATAAACCCTATACAAGGTCACTTTGACTTGGAATCAACTGCAAGGCACACCGCCACTATCATCACCACCAATTAAATCAAGATTCTTGAGAATTAGAGTCAAGATTGAGTCACAGAAACATCTCCATCATTACCAACTTGGCTGTTCACTAAACAGGACTAAGGGAGACAACTGTCATGAGATGAGACGAGGTCACTGTGGACACTCCACTGCCGCCCAGTCACAGTGATTCTGTCAGGCAGACTAGAACTGCTCCCTGTGGTTTTCGAGTTCATAAATTTTTACAGGAGCAGCTAGTCTCATCTTTCTCTCATGGCTCATCTGGTGGATTTGAATTCTCAATCTTGTGGTTGGCAAGCCAACTCTTAACCCACTGAGCTAACAGGGCTCCTTCACTGTGGACAGGAACCAGCATTTACTGAGCACTTACTAAGAGGCAGGCAGTAGACTAGGTGCTGGCTTCCTTCCTTTCTTTCTTCCTTCATTCACTTAATGAACATTTACCCAGCAACAATTATGTGTCAGGCGTTGTGTTCCATGGTAGGAATATAGTGTTCACAAGAGTGACACTTTCCTGCCTTCATGGGCCTTAAATCTAGAGAAGGAAACAACAACAAAAACCACCTCATTGCTGTTGTGGTGATTCTAACGCATGGTGACCTCATGTGCTACAGACTACAAACTGTTCCATAGGGTTTCTTGGCTGTAATCTTTACAGAAGCAGATTACCAGGTCTTTCTTCCACAGAGCAGCTAGGTGGTTTCGAACTGCCATCCTTTAGGTTACAGTTGTGTACAAACTGCCCAGGGACCTGTTCTACAGAAGGGGGCACATATACTTAAACAAAGCTTTTCCAGTTTCACAAATGGTCAGCGGAAATTGTACATGGATAGGAGAACTTCTGAGAGGTAGGGTGAGCTAGCAGGGGGTTTAGGGAGGACAGTTAAGAAAGACCTCTGACAGTGTGTGATACCCAACTTGAGCCCTGAAAGAGATGAGGAGGAGTTGGCTCAGCCAAGAGATGGAGCAAGAGCTTCCAGGAGAGAGAAGAGTATGTTCCAAGACCTGGGGACACGAGAGAATCTGACAAGTGTGCGTTCAGCTGAATCTAAAAGTGAGTGGGAGGCTGCCAAATGGGGCTGCAGAGGTGAGCTGAGTCTTGCAAGTCATGGTGTAAAGTTTAAATTTGCCCGAAGAGTACCCAGGAGTCATTTTAAAACATTTAAGCAAGGGATAATAAGCTCAGATTTGTCTTTTAAAACATCACAATTCCTCACAACCATCCTCCAGTGGAGGTGAAATCCTTATTTCATGAGGATGAGGAAAGAAAAGTGAGGGTAAGTAACTTTTACAAAACCACACAGCTGGAACACAGTGGCATTTTAGTGGAGGATTCAGGTCAGTCTGACTCCAAGTCCCCTTCTCTTTCCATTACATCATCCTGTCTCTAAATAGAAAAAAAAAAAAAACTGCAGAAAATCCTTACACCGTATTTCAGCACATCATTTACAACCTTTTGTGCTCACAACATCAAGTGTGCAGTTGATCTCTGGCACCACAGAATATTTGAATTCACCCCTGCTCACCTTGAGTAAACTAAGTTTATTCAAATAAAGTAAGCATATACAAAATGGTTTTCCTGGAAAAATATCTGAAAACCAATAGTGACTCCAGCCCCCAGACCAGAGAAGACTGACCAGGTGGGCCCCTGGCCATAGGGAGCAGCAAGCTCCACACAGGACATCAGGGCAGCAGAAACGCCATTTGTCCAAGCTTGCCTTCAACATGCCACCAAGTGCTCACCAACACACCTCCGGGGACAGTAAACTTGCTAAGTACAGGCACAGCCTAATCTGTTTTGAGACAATTCTGGATAGGTAAAAAGCCTGTTATTGTTAGGTGCTGTGAAGTCAGTTCCGACTCAGAGTAACCCTGTATAGGGTTTCTGAGGCTGTAAATCTTTACGGGAGCAGAAAGCCTCCTCTTTCTCCCACTGAACAGCTGGTAGTTTCGAACTGCTGACCTTGAGGTTCAGAGCCTGATTCGTAACCACTACGCTACCAGAGCGCCTTAAAAAGCCTGTTGCTGAGGGGCAAAATGAGCTCAACACCCAGGTGTTTGTAATGGAAGTTCTGTTACTTCACTCTTTTTCGAAGTGAAGAGTCATTTTAATGTTATCACTTTTTCCTAACTCTCAAAGGCCAAAAGAAGTCAGCACCTAAAAAGAAACCAGGGAGCAGGAAATCTCAATTTCAGGGCATCTCAATTTCAGGGCACAGGCTGCCTGTTTCTAGGAAAAAGAATCACCCTACTGTGCTCAGAAACCCTGGCAGTCTCCACCTATACTTCTGGCCTGCGGGCCCGTAAAGCTCTGGAGCCTGACACAGACTCAGCCTGCAGCAGGCCCGCGTCCTCCTGCCTCTGTACTCATTACCATCAGAGAATGTTCAAGGCAGTTCTGACATGCCGAGTGCAATCTACAAACTTTAACAAACTTGGGTTTTCTAAGCCTCTCTAGGTACACTTATAGGGGGCTGGTCCAGTGCCATCTCAGGCTCGTGCAGGTCCTACAGATAGATGGTTGCAAGCAACACCCTCATGCACATAGGGAAGGCTTCTTAATTATCCTGTGCTGCCCATAACAGAAATGCCAGCAGTGGGGAGTGTTAGAGACAAGAAATTTGTTTTCTAACTGTTTGGGAGGATAGAAACCTGGATTCAGGGTGAGGCTCTAGGGCTGGTCTCTCCTAATCAATTTTAGCTTATAGTTATTGTTGTTAAATGTCATCGAGTCGGTTCTGACTCACAGTGACCCTGTATAGGGTTTCTGAGAAGTGGTTGTGGGTTTGAACCAACGACCTTGCAGTTAGCAGTCCAGTGCTTATCCTATAGCATCACACCAGGACTCTGCCAGCAATCGTTGGAGTTCCTTTCCATGTAGCTGGGTCCTCACCTGGCATTTATCTTCCCCCTCATGTCTGCCTGTATCCATTCTGGTCTTTTTATAACTCAAAAGTGGTTTAGGTTTAAGACCCAGTCTACACTGCTATGATCTCAGGAACAAAATAAAACCCTATTTTCAAATCAGATCACATCCAGGAATTCAAAACATATTTTAGGGGGGCACAACTCAATCCACACAGATGGCAGCCTCCACAATTATCAGCCTGTATCCATGTACAGTTATATAAAAATAGATGCTTTTGCTTTAAAATGAATTAAAGTGTTAATTTTTTAGATTGAGTAAAACCGTGGATAGATAGCATTTAACACGGATAATGCCAAGAAGAGAAAGTGGCACTTACGATTGTGTGGTTGGATGGCACTGCAAATTGGTACAACTTTTTGATGTGAACTTGAGTACGTACTGTCTAACCCAGTTTAAAAAGAACTTGTGTCTTCCTAATTCTGCTAACTTCTACTAATCCATCACATCCATTCCAGCTAACATTTATTGAGAGCTTACTAAGATTAGACTACTATTTGTTGAGCACCTTGGATGACCAAAGTATTCATATTCAGAATCCCCTTTTCATTATTTGCAAATTTGAACTTACTTCTCCAGTCTTCAGAGAAAGAAGCGGAGGACACAAGCCCTGGGAGGAGAAATCATACATCTAAGCAAACTGCCAAGTGGGTTATAACCTTTCATTCTGTTTCAGCCCACTCCTCCACTCACCTATAAGAAAAACAAACTGTGTATGGCATTTGCCAGATGCACTCCTTGACTCAGCTTAAAATGAGTGGTGAGTGCCAGGAACTTAGAGCTGGGTACCACTCACTCCCCTGACATACTCATATAGAGGTGCCCATGCTCCTTGCTTCACAATTACCTATCTCAGATGGATGCAAGCCTTTGACCTGGCCTCCTCATGGGGAAACCACGTGAGAAAGGATGGACAAGGTGGTTTCCCCTTCACTTCTTCTCCACAACTCGTCAGTGGATAAAGAAAGAGAGAGAAGTTGGCAGCTAAGACTTGTCCCAGCCAGGTCACTCCTGCCTGAAGACAACACAATGAATCCTTTGGCCAGATGTAAGGCCCTCTCTTTTACAGACTGCAGCTTTCCTTCCTGTAACAGCAGCAAGAGTTACAGCAGCAAGGCGATGGCTAACTCAGATATGTCCTGCTCAGATCCCGTCTCAAAAAAGGATTCAGGACCCTGGGACTATCAAGGGAGAAGAGTGGAATGAGGGACCCTATCCAGAGAAGCAGTGATGCCAGAAATGGAGGCAGAGACAATGACATGGAGAGATGGAGCAGCTGGAGACTCGAGACTCAGGGAAGGAGAGGGTCTGTGTGCTGACGGCTTGGGGGCAGGCTTGCGGGGTGTACCCTTTGGTTGTTTGATGATGCATGGAGGGGACTGTAATCATTGCAATGAAATGAAATACGATAGGCTGAATGTAAAGCTGATGCTCTCCCATGTAAACTATCACTTAATTCACAATAAAAACTTTAAAAAAAAAATACGGCTTCACTGTCCAGCTTTAGGAAACGTGACATGCTAAAAGCATGCAGTTGTTCAGTTACCTTTCTCCATCAGCCTCAGCTTTCCTGTGAGGTCACATTCTTCTTGCGGTAGTCCCCAGTGACTAAACAAGAAGGTGGTTCAAGGGTCTGGCCCTTTTTGTCCCATATGGGACCCCTTTAGCAAACAATCTCTGTCTCCACTTTAGAACACTCTATTGGGCCAATTTGATGCTTCTCCTCTCTATGCTGTTTCTACCCCCTTTTCTTGCATGCAGATCTGCATCCCCAAGAACTCAATCTGTGACAAAGATCCTCCTAACTAATGTGCCAACATAATGTATTTTCAACATTTGAAAATAAACCATTTCTCTGAAAGAATATGAGGCAAGGGGAGTGGGGTGCCAAAGGATAGCAGACAAGGTGGATTTGGGAAGCCTGGTAACCTTGTAATATACAGTAGCAAAGGGCTGAGAAGGAGAGACAATATCCAGAAGAAATTCCCCCAAATGGGAAATGCATTGGGTTTGGAGTCAGATCAACCTGATTCTCCATCCACCTTTCACCACTCACTGTCTAGTGACCTTGAACAAGTTATAGTCATCTTCTCTGTGCCCCAGTGTCCTCTTCTGTAAAAATCCAGGAAGGATGCCTCCCTTCCAAGCTGTGAAGAGGAATAACAGGAACGAGGAGAAAACACAGAACCTGGTGCACAGTAATAGTTCCTTCTTGTCTAGCATCAGTCCAGGCCTGGGGAGAGAGGGATACACTAATGACTGAAGCCAGACTTCTCCTGGGCTGGGTCACAGGGAGATATGTCAGCCTTGAAAACCACAGCATGTGTGACCCATTTCAACACAAACCTGCTCATACCAATCTACCTCTGCTTTGTGTCATCTGTCCCTAGAGGGAGAGCTTTCATTGAGGTAACTCTACTCTTACTAAATCCCCATTTGGTGAATAACGTACTAATGAGAAAACTAAGCAGAATATCAGGTATGTGGCAAGGAACAGGGTTTTTTTCAGCTTAAAACAGTATCCTCTGTAATGGGCCCAGATGTTTGCCACATACTGCCAACCAATGAACAATTATTTATACTCATACAGGTAAGCAAAAACATGAACACTGTTCCCTTTCTTCTATTAATTCATTCAATTAAATTTCTGAACGTACTTATTGAATTCCGGCCACTGTTTTAAGTGTTTAGGATATATCAGTACGCAATAAACAGGTTGGTGCTGTGGGTTAATGCACTGGGCTGCAAGGTCAGTTTGAACTGCAACGTTGGTGGTTAAAATTCACCAGCCACTCCTTGTAAACCCTATACAGGGTCGCTATGGGTTGGAACCAACTCAACGGCACTTACCAACAACAATAGCACATTGTTGTTGTGTACCTTTTAGTCCATTCTAACTCATAGCGACCAGATATAGGGTTTTTGAGACAGTAAATCTTTACAGGAGCAGAAAGCCTGTTCTTTCTCCCAAGGGGCAGCCAGTGGATTCAAACTGCTGAACTTGAAGTTAGCAGTCTAACTCGTAACCCAACTACACCACCAGAGCTCCCATGTAGTACACTAGGAGGTATTGTTGTTGCTAAGTGCCACCGAGTCGGTTCCAACTCAAAGCAACCCTGTATATGGTTTCCAAGGAGCAGTCGGTGGGTTTGAACTGCTGACCTTGCCAACCTTGCAGTTGAGTACTTATCCTATTGCGCCACACTAGGAAGAAATAAGATAGGTACGAGAAATACCCACAGAAATTGTTACAATGTTACCTAGTTAGTTCTTTGTGTTTTCTGTTCCTTCTTTTCCTATAATAGCATGTATTACTCAAGTAACCAAATTGTTTTTAGTTTGAAAGTAAAAACTCTTCATGTAGGCTGACTCATTGCTTAGGGGATACTGAGCTTCGGTTAAGAGTAAAGGAAAATTTGGGGAATAGACAATGTTCCAACATAATTGACCAACATGATACCCATAATTAATGTCATTGCATTGTACATATGAAGACGATAGAGATGAGAAATGTTTTGTAACATATATATTTACAATTGAAATGTAACTCTTTCATAATCTGATCACTTCCAGCTCTTTCTCTACCCTCTCAAGACAGTGAGTTACCATCCGTAATCTCAAGCCAAGGTGGAACAGAGCTGTCTCCAGTCCCTGCTAACACATAAGAAAAGTGCAAAGCTTAAAGGAGACAGGTCACTCACTCAGTCACACAACCCGGTGTAGAACTCAGCAAAGACTAGAGTCAGGGAGTGCTGAGCGCTAGCCTTTCTCTTGGCCTAGGTACCCACAGAAGTTTCAGACAAGCTAACCCCTTGCCCTTACCTCTGCCAAGCGGGAGTGCTTGTGGACGTTCTCACCTTTCTGCACACTGGGGGCCAGCTGCTGCAGGACACCCCGACTGCTTGTTAGTGCTCTGGTCAGCCGAGCAAACTTCCCCCAACCTAGAGCCCATGGAAGAGAGGAAAGACAGGTTTAGCTACATCCCATAAGAGCATGGACATTTAGACATCACAAACAAGGGTCAGAAGCCCATACCCTACAGTCCTCCTGAAGGTCTATGATTCACTCTGCATTCCTCACCATCATGACCCGCTGCTTCCAAATGCACCTCAACACACTCAGATCTGTAAAGTAGTTATTTTTTCCCACATGCTTCCCTTTCTCCTCATCAGAGCTCTCTGAAGTGCATAGGAGAGGTTTTAGTACCATTTTGCAAAAGGGACCGCTAGTCATCTATCAGAGTCCTGGTGTAGCTCTGTAGGGTAAGAACTGGAGTGTTAACCATAAACTCAGCAGTTCAAACCCACCAGCTGCTCCTTGAAAACCTTGTACAGGGTCGCTATGAGTCAAAACTGATGAAGACACTTAACAACTCAACTATCAGTTTACTGAACTGTGCTGATATGCATGTTGCTAGGATGCCAGAGTCCTGGTGTGGCGCTGTGGGCTAATGCACTGGATTGCAAAGTCTCTTTGAACCACAGGGTGGTGGTTCAAGCTCACCAGTCACTCCTAAGAAACTCTATACAGGGTCGCTATGGGTCGGAAATGACTTGATGGCACTTGACAACAATGATGCTGGAAGCTATACCCGTGGTATTTCAAATACCAGTAGGATCATCCACAGTGGACAGGTTTCAGTGGAGTTTCCAGATTAGGATGTCTTCATCTGGCAAACTATACCTGAAAATCAGCCAGAGAATACCTTATGGATCACAATAGAACATAGTTCAACTCCATTGCTTTTGTTTCAGACATGTAATGAGAAGGAATCAATCGCTGGAGAAGGACATCATGTTTGGCCAGTGAGAGTGAAGGAGGACCTCGGTAAGATGGACTGGCACAGCACCCATGAGGGATTCAAACTGCCAGCCACAGGAGACTGACTCATGGCTGAGCAATGTTTGATTCTGTTGTATAGAGAGCCATCAGGAGTCAGAATCAACTTGATGGCAACGATCTAGCTTTCCTTTCATAAAAAATAGGAAAAATGATCACAGAGAGGCTGTTGTTGTTGTTAGGTACCATCAAGTCAGTACCAAATCTTATGCACAACAGAATGAACCACTGCCTGATCCTGAGCCAACCTCACAATCAGTGCTACACTTGAGCCCATTGCTGCTGCCATTGTGCCAATCCATCTCATTGGGGGATCTCCTCTTTTTGGTTGACACTCCATTTTACCAAGCATGATGTCCTTCTCCAAGGAATGGTCCCTCCTGGTAATACGTCGGAAGTGTAAGAGATGAAGTCTGGCCATCCTGACTTCTAAGGAGCATTCTAGCTGTACTTCTTCCAACACAGATTTGTTTGTTCTTTTGGCAGTCCATGGTACTTTCAATATTCTCCTCTAACACCATAACCCAAATATATTCATTCTTCTATGGTCTTCCTTATTTACTGTCCAACTTTCACATGCATATGAGGTTATTGAAAATATCACGGTTTGGGTCAGGTGCACCTTAGTCCTCAAACTGACATCTTAGCTTGTGTCATTTTAAAGAGGTCTTGTGCAGCAGAGAATCTATAACTGAAATCTCTTCATTCTGGCCCAAGGCTTTCTGCCATACAACCCCACTCACTGACTTGCTGTTCTCATCTCAGGCTGTTCTCAATTCCCACACTCTCTGATCTTGCAGAGAACCCACTGGTTTTGGGCTTATCTATGGAGTCCTGATGTGGCGCTGTGGGTTAATGTGCCAGACTGCAAAGCCGTTTTAAATACCTTAAAGTTAAAGGTATTTAACTTTTCTGAGGCTCAATCACCTCATCTTTAAAATGGAAATTAAAATACTCTACCTGCCTCAGTAATACTGGTGTGGTGCTGTGGGCTAATGCATCAGACCGTAACGTCATTTGAACTGCAAGATTGGTGGTTCGAGCTCAACAGCTGCTCCTTGGAAGCCCTATACAGGATCGCTATGGGTTGGAATCAACATGACGTCACTTAACACAACAAGAACAACAACCTGCCTAAAGGAGTCCTGGTGTAACACTGCAGGATAAGCACTGGACTACAAGATTGGTTTGAACAGCAAAGCCATTCAAATTCACCAGCCGCTCCTCGGAAACCCTATAAAGGGTCGCTATGAGTCAGAATCAACTCAACAGCACTTAACAACAACAACCTACCTAAAGGGAGCAAGGTGGTTCTGTAGGATAAGCACTGGATTGCAAACCACAAAGTTGGCAGTTCAAGTCCACTAACCACTCCTCACAAAAAGATAAGACTTTCTGCTCCCATGAAGATTGACAGTTTCAGGAATCCCTATAGAGGGTCGCTGTGAGTTGAAACCAATTCAGTGGTACTTACCAACAACAATCTGTCTAAAGGCAGTGGACTACAACAGAGGCTGTCTTGAGGCCTACTTGGCCTCACTGGACTACTTACTCCAGTGAGAGTGAAATGGTGCCCTTTTCCCAATCTGTTCATCCCATACCTTGGAATGCAAGCAACGCTTTTAAAATTCCCCAAAGACAATCAAGCATTCTCATGTCCATCAACCCATCTGCATAAAAGTTATGACAATGGCAGTTGTTCCATGAGACCTCTGGAAACTTGCCAGCATTCTGAAGACTAAGATTTGAGCCCCAAAACCTGCATTCTGAGTGCACAGTACATAAACAGAACATGTTCCTATTTATTCATGACAGCTCAAAGCACTATTAGACAATTTTATTTTTAGTCCTTTAGAGTTTAGATATAATTCAGCAACTGCTAGGAGACATCTCATCTGCCGATTTTTGCCTGGGAGCAACTTTCCAACACAGACTCATTGAATCCAGAGGACAGACAGGTTAAGCAGGTGAGTGACCTTTTACATAACTTTCAAGAAATCTTGATCTGGGTACATTTTTGTGAACACAACCAGAGTAGCAAATCAGTTATTTTTTTATCTCATTCCAAAAGTTCAGGACTTTAATGGTGCTTTCATTCCTCCTGATGCAGTAAAGAAAAGAAATGAGACTGCTGGGAAGAGTCGTGCAATGGTCGGTCTGTGGGGGTCCCATTAATGCTTATGGGAGCAGACAGGGGTCCTCTGAATCTCCGCAGGCTGTGCCATTTATGAGCTCACTGGAATTCACTTGTGGGAAACATGGACTCAGATTTTCAAAGTCTCTTTCAGAGTCATGTTTTCTTTCAGCCCAGAAGAAACCTGGGTTTGAATGCAGCAAACCTTTCCAAGCACAGGAAGTCTGCTCTTCAGTCAGGCGGGCATGAGCTCTGTACCACCCCTGCCCAGCATCGCCCTCTCCCACACTGTGGGAACAATGACAACAGGGAGGTGACAGGGCAAACACCCCGGGTCCTGCCTGGCAGGAAATACAGGGTCTTGGCTCATCAGCTGATAGGGCATAAATGACAGAAAGGAAGGTCTCTGGACCTCTGGGTACTTCCTAGGGCCCAGCATCTCCTTTCTCTCCTCTTCTAGACTCTTTCCCACAGTGTGGCTCTGAAAGGATCTGTCTCTCAACCGGCAGCATGAAGGGCAGGAGACGGTGAGTATGTGGTGGGTAGGTAGTGGACAGGCAGTGTGAAGTCCTGAATCATGTAGCCGCACAGAATGAGCAGCCTCTGTCTGTTCTGAAGGAAGGAAACAAGTTCCTTCCACCATGGTTTCTTTTATGAATAAAAAAAAAAAAAAAAATCCAGTTGTCATGAAGCCAACTCCAATTCATGGGGACTTCATGCGTATCAGAGGAGAATTGTGCCCCACTGGGTTTTCTAAAGCTAGTTTTTTAGAAATATGTTGCCAGGACTTTCTTCTGAGGTGTCTCTGGGTAGATTCAAGTACTTAACTATTTGTGTCACCCACCCAGCTACTCCTATGCTTTCAAAAAGGAATCATGAGCCCAACCAGAAGAATGAATGCATTCATACATTCGTGTGTCCCTTCTATAAAACAAAAACACAAAAATTTTCCTATATTTAGCACAGTGCTACGAACTGGTGGTTCTGAGATGTGTAAGACACAGTCTCTTGCCTCCAAGAGCTCTCACTCTAGCAGGTAGGACTGACTGGCATACAAAAATTCATGGTCTAGTGAGCTAGGTTCTATGGCATAGACTAGTACAGGGTGCTCTGACCAAGGGAGAATGGAATCTGGGCTGGGGAGTCAGGGAAGGCTTTCCATAGCAGGTGACACCTGAGCAAAATTTTGAAAGCTGAATATGAGTTAGCTGAATCCAAGAAGGAAAAAAAGGACATTCACACAGAAAGAAGAGCCCCTAAGAAGGCAGAAAATCTTAAACTCTGTCAGTGAAAAGCCAGAAGTTGTAGATATCTGGATGAACACGCATGGCCTAAAGGAGAGGTGAGGATGATGCAGGCAAAGTCCAGAAGGAACACTAAAAAGATTGTCAAGGGCCAGATCAGGAAAAGCTTAAGCAGTAAGTTAAGAAATGTTAACGTTATCCTAAAACTCCCGCGGATGTACTGGAGGAGTTTGGGTATAGGGATACATGAGGTGATGTGTATTGTAGACTGCAGCACACTGGACAGTGGACTGAAAACAAGATTGGCAGGTAGAAGAAAGTAAGATGATTTAGGAGGTGATTGCAGAATCCCAGCCTGGACCAATGCCGGGCTTGGGGCAGGCGGTGTGGGAGACATTAGAGCAGCAACAGTAGTAGAATCAACAGGATTTAGTGATCAATAGTTCTAAAGGGAGACAAGAGGCTCCTGGTTTGGGTGGCGGGGGGTGGGGGGGAGCAGTGCAGCCATTCAATGAGACTAAGCTTACAGGAAGATAAATAAATGGATTGGGTGGAAAATAGTATGTACAGTTTGGACTTTGTTGTTGTTGTTCAGTGCCATTGAGTGGATTCTGACCCATAGTGACCCTGTGTAGGGTTTCCAAGGAGAAGCTGGTGAGCTGGATCCACCGACCTTGCAGTTCAAACAGCTTTGCAGTTTGGTGCATTAACCCACAGCGCCACACCAAGATGATCCCCTATATTACAAAGTTGTTGTTGTTTGTTGCTGTCTTGTGGTGACCCCAAGTGTTACAGAGTAGAACTGTCCCCTAAGGTCCTGGTATGGCACTGGGGGTTAATGCACCGGACTGCAAAGTCGGTTTGAACTGCAAGGTCTGAGGTTCAAGCTCACCAGCTGATCCTCAGAAACCCTATACAGGGTCACTATGAGTCAGAACCAACTCAATGGCACAACAATCTAAATGGAAGTCTATTTTCTGCAAAATCATGGGGTAGGTTAAAACCTCCAAACTTTGGGTCAGTTGTTAGGCAAACACCAGAGGATATGTTCCTAGAGAAAAGTATATCTGTTGTTGTCCGAAAGGTCAACTGGGAAGGGCTGAGCTAATAAGAACCTGGCTCAAGATGACCTCACTTGGGAAAAACCAAAAGGTCATTTTCCACAAGGAAAACTAGGAATTGGTGTACCTTCCTCCTTCAAAGAAGCCTTCGTCTAGTCCTGCCCGATCCCCAGAAGAACTGCCCACTCCCTCCTTTGTACCCCACTATGCTTCAGTCGGGAGCCCTGGTGACATACTGGTTGCTAACCAAAATGTTTGCGGTTTAGGCCCACCAGCCGCTCCTCAGGAGAAAGATGTGGCAGTCTGCTTTCCAAAAGATTTACAGCCTTAGAAACCCAACTGGGCAGTTCTCTTCTGTCCATTAAGTCACTCTGGTTTTTGGTTTATACCTCAGACAGATCACAATTCTGCTCTCCTGATCTTGTTTGTTTACCTGTCTGTGCATCTCCCAAGTATAGGTATCTAATGAACAGGGGCTCTGTTTTGGACATTTCCTTATGCTGCAGTACCTAACATGAAACTAGATATCAGTACATAGCCAGTAAGTATGTGTTGAATAAATGTAGATAAAGAACAAATATTTATTTCTTTTCATTGCTCTATTTCTGTCTGGGCTTCCAAAAAAAATAATAAAGTTCCAAATGATAAGCAGTCCACTTCCCAAATTCTGATGGTTAAGTTTTAGGAGGTATTTCTGTGCAAGGCATTTCTTCGCCCACCTTTTCACTTCTATCCCATTTGGAAGTTCAACACCAAACTGGGTTTAGATGAACAAACTCTCATCAGAGGTCTGCCAGCTCAGTCACAAATTTCACCAGAGAGGTAAGCACAGGCAAAAGCTTTGTGTGCCATGGAAAAGCATCATCAGATATCCAGAGAAATGAGACGGGCAGGCAAGGGGAGAAGAAGAAGAGTGAAAGGGACAGAAGAACAAAAGGAGGGAACACAGTAGAGAGCTGCAATGTGCAATCAAAAAATCCGTCAAAAAATAGTTACTGGGCTGTGTGCTGATGAAAGGGGTGGGCAGGCTTGCAGGGTATATATACCCTTTGGTTGGTTGATGATGCATGGACGGGATTGTAACTATGGCAGTGAAATGATATATGATAGAATGAAT
>NW_006408527.1:8447371-8451261 GCF_000296735.1 Chrysochloris asiatica | reverse complement strand
TGTCCTTCCTTAAGCACAGTAGACACCCATGGGGATGCCATGGGAGGAGGGGGCTTTCCCCCAGGTACAAGATGAGATGTGGAATGACATCCCAAGGTGCCACAAATATGAAAGGTAACCAGACAAGAAGGGGGAGATGATTCTGCCGCTATCAGCATCTATTTATCTTGAAATTGTGGGAAGGGGTGCAACTTAGAGACTGCCTCAGATGATCGTTAGGCCCCTGTAGGTCCCTGGTTTGATCTCCACTCTTAGGAAGGACAACCTCTTCCCCTTCCTGGACTCCACAATGGCTGAGGGTGTTGATTCGGTTGAGCCTCCACTAAGCTGCTTCAGCCCACACAGCCAGTAGAGATGGTTCTGGGATGAGTTTGAATTCCAGATACTCTGATGGAAAGTCCAGGGATACCAGATAAAGACACATATACAAGCCTCCTCCCTGGGAAAGCATTGCCAAGTCACTTTGAGTTAGAGGTCACAGTAGATAATTGTAAGATGCCCTCTCCCTAGTGGGGAGTCTTGTGAGACCTGTCTTGTTGGAAGATGTGAAGTCATGGGTTCTCTTAGACAAGTTGGGGCAATAGTCCAACACCCAGCAAAGAACACTGGACACACGGGACCCCTGCCTAAGTGTCCTCAAGCCTTCTTCCCAAGATCTTTTCCCTGATGCTATTAAGTTTTTTCAAGTCGGTTCTGATTCATAGTGGACTTGTATAGGGTTTCTGAGGAGTGGCTGGTGGATTTGAACTTCCAACCTTGTGATTAGCAGCCCAGTGTTTATCCTACAGCATCATAAATAACCAAGTATCTAGGATGAACTCTTTAAACAATAGTTACTAAATCAGCAGCTTACTATCATCATAAGGCACAGCGATAAATGTGAATATTTGGGAGAGGAGAGGAGGGGCTATGGCTTGTACCTACTACACTGTCTCTTTCTAAGAGTGCATCATAAATAGCCCAACAAAGACATGTGGAGAAAGGCTGTCCATACAAACAGCTTGCCAGAGTCCTTATTCCTGAGTAGTCTCACTCATTGGCCCTTAAAAACCTCCTCTAGAGTTCTATACCCCATTTGTTGTCTGCATTTAGTTAAATAAAAGTAAATATGTAAATCCTGAAAAGTCCATTTGCTCCTTAAATACAAGATTATTTGGTGGGGAAAGAGTCAAAAACAAGAGAGGTGACTCCTCCTTCGGTAAAAAATTTAGAGAGAAGACTGAGCCGTACTGTCTAATTCTTCTCTGTCCTCTTTTCCAAGACTCCTTCCTGGCTCAGAAGAGAGAATGGGACAGAGGAAGAGATTCTGCAACCCACTCCCAATTATCCAAAATAACAAAAAGCAAGAGATAAGGAACAAATGATACCCCTGGAGCATCAAAGATTCTCATTTTAGTTAAGAATTCCCACCTACTCTCTCTTCCAGACTTTAAATGAATGTGCATACCAGAATTGCTGCTGCTACTACTGTTGGTGTTGTTAAATGTCATCAAGTTGGCTCTGACTCATAGTAACCTTACATATAATAAAGGGAAACATTGCCCTGGTCTTGCACCACCTTCACAATCTTTGCTATATGAGTATTAGAGCCCACAGTTGCAAACAACGAGTCTAGCTCAACTTCCATATCCTGCTTCAAGCCATCTGTGTACACAATTTGTTCTATAGTGGGACAATTTGTCAAAAGGTGCACAGCAAAGAGAGACCCAGGAAAAGTAAGTGGTCTGAAAAAGTCCCAACAATGATTATGAGAACTGATGTGCTAGATGAAGGAGGGGCAAAGGATGCATTCCCAGGGCCCCTCACCTGTGCCTAGAGCTCTGGGAGGAAAACAGGCTACTCTGCAAGATGCTGACTAGTCTACTCTCAATGGTCCTCTTGTGGGTTGTTTGTGGGAAAATGTCAGACACAAAATGGTTTCTCTCATTACTGCTGGGATGTGCCTCACTCCAGTCCCCACCCCTAAAGTAAGAAAATATATGATCAGAGAAAATGAAGCATTTTAAAAGCAATCTGAATATAACTGATTTTAAAGACTAATCTGATAATAGGAAAACACCCTACGCTCTCATGCCAAAGAGCAATTAACTGAAGATTCTCTGCCATCTTCAATGATCCCAAAGAGCCCTGGTGGAGTAGTGGTTAAGCACTGAAATGCTATCAAAAAGAAAGGCTGTTGTTGTTAAGTGCCACTGAGTCAGTTCTGACTCATAGCAACCCTGTATAGGGTTTCTGAGGAGCAGCTGGTGGGTTTGAACCACAAACCTGTGGCTCAAACTGACCTTGTGGTCCAGCACATTATCTTGCAGCACCACACCAGCAGCCATTCCACAAAGGAAAGATGAGGCAATCTGCTTCTGTAAAGGTTACATACAGCCCTGGAAACCCTATGGGGCCAATCTACTCGGTTTTATAGAATCTATGAGTCAGAATCAATCCAGTGGCAGTAGGTTTGGGTATTTTGGTCCATTTATTGATCCTTCTTCCATTCTACCTCAAAGATGAACTCTAAACA
This sequence comes from Chrysochloris asiatica, assembly GCF_000296735.1. NCBI lineage: Eukaryota > Metazoa > Chordata > Mammalia > Afrosoricida > Chrysochloridae > Chrysochloris > Chrysochloris asiatica. Next base: position 8,448,746 of record NW_006408527.1, on the reverse strand, counting down.
CATCTGCATCAGCAAGCCTCTTAAGACTTAATGTGACTGAGATGTGAACTGGTCACTCAGCTGGGAATACTGGAAATTAAGTGATGAGAGCACATCCAACCAGAAATATCAAGTCGGGAGAACAGTCCAGCCACAAGGCAGCATATTTTCCATCTCGATTTGGTCCTTATACCCAGAGCTGCAATTTACAGACTTACAATAGCAAGGCCTGGACAATAAGCATGATCTTCTACCATTAAAAGAGTAATATAAAAATTGACTTTGTCCTAAGCATACCATAAAATCAATGTAGACCAGGGCACAGTGACATGAAGGTGGGAGGTTCTGAACACTTCTGTCATGGTATTTGAAATGGACAGACAATAAACCCATGTCTTGGAGGAGACATTAAGCTTGATCTACCAGTCACTTTCCTATATTAAAGGCTAAAGTTTTACACATAACTCTCTAAGCTCTCCTTAGCCCACCTTATCCAAAACTCTTACCAGCAAGGAAATGCACCACTGAGGACAATTACATGAAGTAGAGCTCTTCATTCCTTGGAAGTAAGTCTAAGCAACTCTCACTACTTACTGATTTATCTCTTGTTTCATATTTCATGAGAATCAAATGCAGATACCTAAGATCCAGGTAAGGAGCAGTATAGTAAAAATATAAAGTTTATATTTATATTTCAAATATAATACTGCAGGGTACTTAAAAAATACTAGAGTAAGGGTGAAAAAAAAAGCATTTCGATTCATCTAAATTACATATTTTAAATGGTAAGTGAAAACAAATGTCAAAATATGTGATTGCCCTAAAAATAGTATTTATGTGTTTCTTAGGTTTAAAAAAAAAAAAAACCAGATGGAATAATAGCTACTGTTGTTGTTAGGTGCTATTGAGTCAGTTCCAACACATACAAGGTTTCCAAGGAGCAGTTGGTGGATTTGAACATCCAACTTTGCCATTCAAACTGATCTTGAGGCCCTGTGCATTATCCTGACACATCATGGATAATAGCTTTTGTTGTTGTTAGGTGCCATCAAGTCAGTACCGAAACATAGTGACCCTATGCACAACAGAACGAAATACTGCCCGATCCTTGGCCAACTTCACAATTGCTGATATGTTTTAGTCCATTGATGCTGCCACTGTGCCAATCCATCTCGTTGGGGGTCGTCCTTTTCTTCTCTGACCCTCAACTTTAACAAAAGGATATCCCTCTCCAGAACTGGTCCCTCCTGACAATATGTCTGAAGTATGAGAGACAAAGTCTGGCCATCTGGTCTCCAAAGAGCACTCTGGCTCTACTTCTTCCAACACAGATCTGTTTGTTCTTTTGACAAACACTTTTAATATTCTTTTAATATTCTTCTCCAAAACCATACCT
>NW_006408527.1:8437005-8444491 GCF_000296735.1 Chrysochloris asiatica | reverse complement strand
CTGCCCTCCAACCTGAGGGGCTCATTTTCCAGTACTATATCTGACAGTATTTCTCTGCTATTCATAAGGTTTTCAGTGACTAAGTATTCGGAAGCAGTTCATCACTCTTTCTTCCTAGTCTGTCTTTGTCTGGAAGCTCATCTGAAACCTGTCCACCATGCGTGACCCTGCTGGTATTTAAAATACTGGCAGCATAGCTTTCAGAATCACAGCAACTCACAAGCCAACACAGTGTGACAAACTGACAGACAAGTGGTAGAGGAATAATAGTAGGAGACCTTAATACATCATTTTTCCTGAAGGTTAGAACAATTAGAAAGAAATTCAACAAAGATAAAGCAGACCTAAACAACATAATCAACCAACTTGACCTCAAAGACAACGTATGTACAACACTCCACCCAACAATAAGCATAATATACATTATTTTCCAATGCACATGGATTATTCTCCATAATAGACCATAGATTAGGTCACAAAGCAAGCCTCAATAAATTTTAAAACATCAAAATAGTACAAAGCATCTTCTTAGATCACAATGCTATCGTATTAGAAATCAACAACAGGAAGAACAAGAAAAAAATCAAATACATGTAAACCAAACAACACCATGCTTATAAACAACTAGGGGTTTATAGAAGAAATTTTTTTAAATATCCAGAATCAAATAAGACTGAAAATAAAACATACTCAAAGCTATTGCTCAGACGTCAATTTATGGCAACAGACACACACATCAAAAAGGAAGAAAGAACCAAATTCAACACCTTAACCCAACAACTCCAACAATTTTTAAAAAAGAATAGCAAAGAAAGCCTAGAGTTACCAGAGAAAATAAATAATAAAGATTGTTGTTGTTGTTAAGTGCCATGGAGGTGGGTTCAACTAGTAGCAACCAAGTATAGGGTTTCCAAGGAGTTTGAACCACCTACCTTACAGTTCAAACCAACCTTTCGGTCCAGTGCTTATCCTACAGTGCCACACCAGGACTCCTAATAAAGAACGGAGTGCAAATAAATGAAACAGAAAAACAATAGAAAGAATCAACAAAACTCGAAGTCTTGCTTCCATTACCCATCGCTCTGATAGGGATCATAATAGAAGATCCTGGACACGTAGGAGGGAAACGTAGAAAATTCAAAACGTAGAATGAGATTGGTGGAACCCCAAGACCACAGCCTTTAGACACCCTTCAAGCCTGAAACGGAACTCACCATCGGGCATCAACATTCAGCCAAGCAATGAACAGACCAACGGAGTGAACAATTACACCCGTGAGGACCGTACTCCTTAAAAAAAGTCAACCACACAAGACCAAAAGGGCATCACATGCCCAAAGTCAAAACTTGAAAGGAGGGAAGAGACAGGAAAGAAGGAGGGATGGAATAAAGAAGTGGGAGGCATGCTGGCACATTGGGGAAACTGCCATGAAAGTCAAGAAACAGAATGTGTGTAAATTCTTGAATGGAAGACCAATTGAGTGTAAACTTTCACCCAAACTACAATAAAAAGTTCAAAAGCAAAAGGAAACGGGACATTCAAAACAGTAACATGCCATTTAATCATGAGTAAATCCTTCAGCATATAATACTTATTACTTTGTTGTTGTTGTTAAGTGCCACCAAGTCAGTTCCGACCCATAGTGATCCTGTATTTTCTGAGGAGCAACTGGTGAGCTTGAACCACTGACCTAGTGATTCAAACCGACTTTGCAGCACCACACCAGGACTCCTTATTACCCTGAGCAATCTCCAAATCAGAAATCAGGCAATTATAAATTTTTTGGGGAAAGGGTGATTTAAGGAGGCTGAGACTCTGGCTGAGAGACTGAATTTGCTATAGTCTTGAATACAAAAGGAAAGCTAAAATTAATCTATTCAGCTATCAGATGGTTTTTAAAAATTAGGACACAAACTAGTATACATAAGGAGCTCTGGTAGCGTAGTGGTTATGAATCAGGCTGCGAACATTAAGGTCAGCGGTTTGAAACTACCAGCAGCTCCGCCGGAGAAAGATAAGGCTTTCTACTCCTATAAAGATTTACACCCTCGGGAACCCTGTACAGGGTCGCTATGGATCGGAACCAACTCGATGGCACTTAACAACAACAACAACAGTATACATAGCATCTTGCTGTGGATCCCATAAATGTTGTTGTTATTAAGTGCCACGGAGTCAGTTCCGACTCACAGCGACCCTGTATAGGATTTTCGAGGAGCGGCTGGTGAGCTTGAACTACCAAACTTTTGGTTCAAACCAACCTTTCAGTCCAGCGCATTAACCACAGAACCCCATAAGTAATAGGGTTCAAATGTGCGATAAAATTTTTTATAGCAAAGATATCTTTAATGACAAAGGTACGGCTGACCCAAGTCATGGTATTTTAATTGTTTCATATACATGCAAAAATCAGACAATGAAAAAGGAAGACCAAAGAAGAATTAATGCATTTAAATTGTGCTGTTGGCAAAGAATATTGATAAACCATGGACTGTCAGAAAAATAAATAAATCTGTCTTGGGAAAAATACACCCAGAATCCTCCTTAGAAGCGAGGATGGAGACACTTCATCTCACATATTTTGCACATGCTACCAAGGAGGAACAGTTTCTGGAGAAGGACACCATGGTTGTTAAAGTAAAGAGTCAGCAAAAAGGAGACTCTAATGAGATGAACTGATACGTGGCTGAAACAATGGGTTCAAACACATCAGTGATTCTGAGGATGCCACAGGAATGGGCAACATTTTGTTTTATTATACATAAGGTCACTATGAGATGAGTCCACAACAATTATCAACAACAATTGTGCTGGGGATTTTAAATATCTACAGCAGACACAGCCCTGACAGACAATTCACATGATGCTTTTACTCTCTCTTGGAATGCCTATTTAGCAATCCAACTTTTGTTACGTTAATAGTAATATGCCCCCTAGCCTGACACTCCTTTGGATTCAATTTTCTTCTCATTGCTACTTCTAGAAATGTAGAGTAGCAGAATTCATGTTACCATAGAGCCAGACAGCACTGCAACACAAGATATCTCTAAAGTAGTTTATTCATGACAAGAATGTTAGAACGTGACCAGGGTTACTCCACTAGGGTAACTGATATCTATCAGGTGAAAACATGAAAAGATTCTGATGATATCAGAGCTGTCCAACTAGCTTCTCCTATCTAGCCTGTCTTTGAAAGGGTTCATCTAAAAATATGAGAAATGGATTCAAATGCTTTCCTAAGTAAAGCCTGTTTTCATCTCCTTTTCCTTCCCCAGAGCATTCCAGAAAGATATAGTGCTTTACCCAACATAAATTAGAGTTTAAATCTTGATCTTTGTGCTGAGATTGCCTTGGCAACCTCAAGTTCTCTACAACAAGAACTAAAGGCCAAAAAAAAAAGAGTCATAAATATATTTGTACAAATCATAATTACAAACCTTTACATGAATCATCCTCAATTGGCTGCTTGAAAGCTGTTATGTCACTGAAAGTACAAAGAAATAAAACCACTTTATCCTGTTCGTTTCGAATTGGAGCAATTTTCACAAAGAACCACACAGGTGTCCCTGAAAGGAATAGCAAAAAGTTGGTCAGTAATTTGCAATCTCATTTGAGAGGCTAAGGAGGCAAAGACTTGGAAATGAATAGGTGCAAAAATTAATGCATTTTTTAAATGGTCCCATTCCTTCAGGTGCCAAAGCATTACACCATTAATTTCTTTTCTTGCAAGAATAAAAACTTTCATGGTAACTTCTTGGTGGAGGTTTTATTCTGTTCCAAAAAATTGTCAAAGTGCAGATCTCTTCACACTTACAAAACTATTAGAAAATGGTTGAGCATCCCTCTTGATCTTACAGAAGGAACTTTAAAGACCTGAAGACTTACCTTAGACCACAAAGAGAAAATAAAGAGAAGGGACCACCAAGGTGAGCACTGCCAACAAAGGCCAACAGACCATGCCAACTCTAGTTTCCAACTCAATGCACAGATAAAGAGCCCCCATGTCCAAATCCAGTTTAGAAGTTCATCTATGTGACTCACACTCTCAATCAAGCATGGGCCAGGACCTCCATTTCTAAGTCGCTCTCCTCAAAATAAAAATCCATTAAGGCCTGATGCACAGGAAATGACAAAACATTGGGGAAAGAAAACAATTTCCTTAAAGACTCTCCCAGCAAAGCTTCCTCAGAAAGGGGAGGTTTCCAAGCAGCTTGGCATTGTGATCACATCAGAGCCTTAGGAAGCACAAGGAATGTGATTCAACTTCTAGTCCTTGTTCCTGAACTAGAAACCAAAAAAAAAAAAAAAAATCCATTGCCATTGAGTTGATTCCAACTCACAGCGTCCGTATGGGATAGGGTAGAACTGCCCCCACAGGGTTTCCAAGGCTGCACCCTTCACTGAAGCCGACTTTCTTCCTTTTGCAGAATTGTTGCTGAGTTCAAACAGCTGACCTTTAGGTTGTTGTTGTTGTTGTTATGTGCCGTGGTTCCGACTCATAGCAACCCTGTACAGGGTTTTCCGAGGGTGTAAATCTTTATGGGAGTAGAAAGCCTCATCTTTCTCCCGCGGTACAGCTGGTAGTTTCGAACCGCTGACCTTAAGGTTCGCAGCCCGATTCGTAACCACTACGCTACCAGAGCTCCTTGAGGTTAGCAGCCAAATATTTATTTCACTGTACCAGCAGGGCTCCTTTCCTAAACAAGAATGGGAGCTAAACAAGCTCTTCCTAAGTATTGCTGCATCCACAGAAGATAGATAGGATTTCTCTGACAGACTTTGCAAAGCAGAGTCACCCTCTCAGGTACCAGTGGCCAAACCTTTACCCTCCAAAAAATAATCAAGGCACCGATACAAATGTCTTCTACTCATGGAAGTCATCACAACTCTTCTGTATACAACATTAACTGAGACACCAAGTAATGGTGTGCTCTTTCCTACTTAGTTCTTTTCTTTAAAAAAAATTTTTTTTAGTGCTCTTATTGTGAATCAAGTGATAGTTTACATGGAGAACACTGGTTTTGCACTCATCCCACTGTATTTAGTTTCATTGCAATGATTGCAAGCCCGCCCCTCCATGCATCATCATTCAACAGTATTTGCTTCTATTCCCACTGTGGTTTTGTTCTGTTTGTTTTAATGCACACAAAAACACTCAGGAATATATAATCATTTAAACAACCAACCAAAGGGTACATTTTGCAAGCCTGCCTCCTGTCCTCCAGCACACAACCCTTCTCTTTCCATGAGTCTAGAGTCCTCAGCTGCTCCCTTCTCTCCATGTCCTCATCTCTGCCTCCATCTCTGGTGTCGCTGCTTTCCTGGATAGGGTCCCGCCCTACTCAGTTCTTGTACACCTGGTTTCTAAAAGAGTTCCTGAATGTTTATAGGAAGAATGTTAATAGCTGTTTGTCAATTTTTGCAAAATCGGAATACTGTACATTCTTTTTTTATAATTATTTTAAAATTAAAATACAGTAAATAGTTTAAGAGATGCTTCCTATGTAGTCAACATTTATACATATTGTTGTTGTTGCTGAGTGCCAACTCATAGCAACCCTGTATTAGGTTTCCAAGGAGCAGCTGGTGAGTTCGAACCACTGGCTCTGTGATTCAAACCAACCTTGTGGTCCAGTGCTTATCCTACAGTGCCATACCAGGACTCCTTTATATATATATATAGAGAGAGAGAGAGAGAGATTTTTTTTTTATGAGATACCAAACAGATAGCTCAATAAAATTTTTAGATGAAAATGCATCCCTGAGAGGTCATCCAGGTCTTCTGTCTGCAATCACATCAAACCCTCTACTACACACTGCAGGCAGACAAACAGACAGATAGACATCTCTTATCAACATTAGAACTAGCCAATCTAACTTGAAAAGATCAAGGACCTTCAAAAAGTTTGTTGAAAACACGCATCCTCTTTCTATTTCATTTTTCCATGAACTTTTTGGAGCCCCTTGTAGGTAATGGATTAGACTGCACATACCACTCCATCACGTTTCACCAACATAAAAGGTATACTCTAATAGGCAGAATGTTAACACACTCTCCCTAAATCTTAATTATCCACCCGGTTCATTAGAATACTCAGCCCACCTTCTTTCCACCCCATTTCAGCTGCCAGCTTCTGTGTGTTCAGAGGAGACAAATGATTATAATGTCACCCTACCAAAAATTTGCTTTGAAAGAAAAATCCACTATACAAAAATCACACGTAGCCTTTCAAAATCAAGAAGGATGTGTATGACCTTTGAATTATCTGCTGTTTTCTAAAGGTTTGTGTTGTTATTCCTCCTAGTCACCTTCTCAGAATCTGTAGGACTTTAAATCATTTTCAATAAAGCAACACTTATAAGCAAGTGTCATATGAATCAAGCTTACTCATCCATAGCTCTTAGCTGACCAGACAAAAAGGAAATAAAAAAAAATTTTTTTAATATATTTTTTTTCAAATGCAACACCAGAAAACACTATTAATTTATCAAAATAGTAATTAGTCAGGTAGAGAAAACCAATGTAGGACACCCAACACCAGGAGCGCCATCTTCCTAAATTCCCAGAACCTTTTCCTCAGAGCAGCAGCCCTCAACAGTACTGCATCAACAGAGCTCACTGCCTGCAAACTTGTTCCATCAGGGACAGTGTCATCTCATCTTTCTATTCCATGTGTGGCTCGTGAAGATGATGACACATGTCCCTTATTGTGAGAATCATGACATTAATCCTATTTTTCCTTTTTCCTCTATTCAAGCTCATCATGAACTCTCCCCATGTCAACAAATCAATCTATTTAAAGCTGTGTGCTGCTCTCTATCAAACTGTTCCCGTCATTTCTTTCAACAAATGTTCCCTTCTAGATATGTATCTTGTACCAAAAATGCATACAGGCAGTATGTATTGCCTTAGAGTTCATTTTAAGTTGCTCGTGGGGCCTTGTTGAAGGTAGATTGTGAGGACTTGTTGAGGTTGATCTCGAGGACTTCTTTTCCTTGATCTGGCATTTCCCTGTGAAGACATTTCTTTAATACCCTGTCCCCCCTCCCTCCCCCATAGTGGTAATTTGAGAAATAGAAAGTTGACATGTGTAGCTCAGCCCTTTCTCCTCCTGTTTTCCTAGAGATTAGTCTGCATCCCGTTCTGTTTCTCCATAACATAAATGCTAGGGGAATGAGCAAAGAGCAGAAAGGATGGCTAACTGGAGAAGTCTGAAGTTCTTTAATCTACCTGTGATAGATGGGTAAACCTGTCTGGTTCTGAGGGTTCATTTTGGAAACTCATTTGTTCACAGGCATAAGACTACATTCTGTAGAGTCCAATATATTAATGATAAAAGTAATACTTTAACATCAATTCATTCTGAACGAGGCAGGGAAGGACAGTATAGGTCTTTCCCAACTTTAACAAGTGAGTATTCTTTTTTTCTTTCTTTTCATGTTTTATTGTGAATTATGTGATAGTTTACATGGGAGAACATTAGCT
>NW_006408527.1:8430220-8435764 GCF_000296735.1 Chrysochloris asiatica | reverse complement strand
TTAGTCTTGGAAGGGGGTTTTCCCTGAGGGGACCCAACCACTTGCCTTGATGTCTCCTGGGCGAGCAAAGTGCTTGTTCTTATAGTAATCAGTAGAATTGTTGTTATTGTTTTGTATTTTTCCCGTCGGGAGTATTATTTCTTTAAATAGGTCATAATCCATTCCAGGGGTAGGCGATGTAATCTATGGTATCTGTCTCATCCTCCTGAACCCCATACCAAACCATCTAATGTAGTGTTATGCACAGGGCTACGGGGGATGGGGTTCTATGATGGATTTGTGCAACATAGCAGCCTTAGCTGAGCGCTCCAGGAGTGATTGCTGAGTTTCAAAGAAATAAATCGTACTCCCAGTGTCATCACTTTTACCCTGTTTCCTCCCAAATTATCACTACCCAATCAATCTAAGGAAGCAAGTAGAATGGGATTAAACATTCAATTCTTGAAGTCTTCTAGAAAAGAAAGCATCCCTTTTAGAAGGCAATGGCCAGTGATTCCAACCCTTGCCTCTTATAAGAACAAAGTGTCTTTATCTACAGAAATATTACTGAGTCTCAACAGAGGAAAGAGTTGCTTCAGTTGATGGTAGAATGTCTCCAGCCCACAGCCTCAGTGTCCCTATGGAAGTCCTCATGGCTCCACAGGAACCTTCTGACTATGTTATATATTCATCTGCCTTGAGGCAGAGATGGGGCTAGGTGGCCTTTAGAGGTCTCTCTCAGAGCCCATATCAAGCAACAGGATCCATTCCACCAAGAAACAAGGTGTCAGTGAATGCAAGAATATTTTCTCTCTCTTTCTCTCTCACACAGACACACATAAAATCAGGAAAACTGTGTTAAAATCTGCCTCCTCATCCAAGTGGCTGCTATGGAAGAAGAGAGAAAAGCAAGCATCTGCAGCCCTTTTTCTGTGGAAAGGACAAAGGATAAGTAATAAACCCTCTATTACAGGAAGATCAATGCACAAAGTCAGGAAAAACACAGCACCCAACAATCTGGCTGATGAGAGAGGCCGCTGCTAGAGAGAGGCTCTTTCCAGGCCAGGATGCCCAGAGGGAGGTTTGCTCCAGGCGACACTCCTTTTCTGGTTCCTCTGTGATTCTCATCCCTTCTGTCACTTCCTTGAATCATGTAGTAATGAACTAGATCTCCTAACCCGGTTTTAGAGTTCCTCAACTGATTGCCTAATGTTAAAACAGCAGGAACAAGAGGAACAGCAACCTCCATCAGTCTTCCTCCTACCCTATTGTTGTTGATGTGAAGTGCCATTGAGTCAGTTCCAACTCACAGCAACCCTGTATAGGGTTTCCAAGGGGTGACCGCTGAGCTTCAACCATCAACCTTGTAGTTCAAACCAACCTTGCAGTCCAGTGCATTAAACCACAGCACCACACAAGGACTCCCCTCTTTATAATTAAGCAGCTGGGCACGTAGACACTATCCAGACCACATTCAACAGCAATGGAATTAATCCAGCCACTGTGCATTAATTCTCAGGAAGGGCAGCATGGTGTTGAACCATTCCAATACTTGTCAAAATTAGATGGGAATGATAGCTGGCCCCTGAAACAGACTGGGTGGTCTGGTCTACTTTAGTGTGATAAATGGAAAGTGCAGAAAGGTTAGGATAGTAGCAGGAGGCAGCGGTGAACATTGGCTGCTAGAACATTAGATTTGGAATCTCAAGCCTTGGGTTTGAGTCTGATATCTTTCTGTTTCTTGTGTGTCTTTAATTCCTGTCAGTGTCAGTTTCCTTGTTGGTAAAAGGAGTTTCACAGACCTACTTTAGATTGATAAAACTATCCAAATCTGATATATGTTGCTGTTGCTAAGTACCATCAAGTTGGTTCTGACACAGAGTGACCCTGTATAGGGTTTCCCAGGAACGGCTGGTGGGTTTGAACCACCAACCTTGTGGTTAGCAGTCTAGTGCTTGTCCTACAGTGTCACACCAGGACTACTATCCAATATGTGTTTTAAAACTATCAATTTCCTTTCTTCCTTCCTTTAATTTAAATTCCTCTATTATAAAACTGAAATGATGAATCTCACTTCACAATACTATTTGATGATTTTGCAAGAGGCCAAATCTCAAGGTGTTTAATGGAATGCTAAAGCTGCCTCTAGGTGTTCTGAGGAAAGAGGATCTGTCTTCCTCATAATAAGACAAAGCTAGAAAAATCAATGCTTAAGCCTCAATGCAATTAAAATTTTATTGAAGGACATAAAGAAAAATCTAAATAACTGGAGTTCCACTATAGATGAAAAGTTTCCATTTTGTAAAGATATCAAATTTCCCCCATTAACATATAAAATTTAATGCAATACACATCAGAATCTCAATTCAGTTTTTATCATTCTTGAAATACGATTCTAAAAGAAAAATAAAGGTATAAGAATAACAAAAAAATTTTGCAAAGAAAAACATCAGGGGGACTACTACATAATTGTTTATTGTTGTTAAGTGCCTTAGAGTTGGTTCTAACCCACAGTGACTCTGTATAGGGTTTCCTAGGAGCAGTTGGTGAGCTTGAACCAACAACCTTGTGGTTCTAATCAATTTTGCAGTCCAGCACATTAACCCACAGCACCACAGCAGGACTCCACAACATAATTAAGACTCTGGCAATTCCACTCTGAAGCATCTACTCAAAAGGCCTGGAAGCACAGACTCCAACAAGCATGCATACAACAGTGTTCTTTTAGTACTATTTACAATAGCCAAAAAAGCAGAAACAATCAAAATGCAGATTCACTGATGATAAACAAAAATAAAATGCAGGATCTACACACAATGGACTATTACTCAGCTCGGAGCTCAGTGGCTCCAAACAATATAACCACTGGACTGTGAACCACAAAGTCCAACTTTAAGCCTACCAGTCTCTCCTCGAGACAAAGATGAAGCTTTCTGCTACCAGAAGATTTAAAAAGCCTTGGAAACCCAATGCAGGCTCACTAAGAGTCAAAACTGACTCAACAGCACTTAACAACAACAACCAAGAGGAATGAACTCCTGATGCATCCCACAAAACAGATAAACTTACGAGAATATTGTGCTGAGCAAAATAAATCAGACACAAAAAAGCAAATATTTTTGCCGCTGTTAGTGCCATCGCATCATTTCCAACTCATAGCAACTCTACATCAAACAGAACAAAACACCGCCCAGTCCTGCACCAACCTCAAAATTGTTATGTTTCAGCCCACTGTTGCTGCCACTGTGCCAATCCATCTCGTTTGGGGTCTCCCTCATTATCACTGCCCCTCCACTTCACCAAGCATGATATACTTCTCCAGGGACTGGTTCCTCCTGATTGACAATATGTCTGAGGTATGACAGACAAAGCCTCATTACCCTGACTTCTAAGGAGCATTCTGGAGTACTTTCTTCCAACACAGGTTATATGTTTTAGGTACATATAGTCCATAGTACTTAAAATATTCTTCTCCAAAACCATAACTCAAATGCATCAATCTTCTTTGGTCTTCTTTATTCACTATCCAAATTTCATATGTTTATGGCACTGTGGGTTAATGTGCTGGACTGCAAAATCTATTTGTACCACAAGGTCTGTGGTTCAAGCTCACCAGCTGCCCCTTGGAAACCCTATACATGGTTGCTGTAGGCCAGAACTAAGTCAACAGCACTTAACAACAACAACAACAAATGATGTTGTGGAGAATACCAGGGCTTGGGTCAGGCACACATTAGTCCTCAAACTGACATCTGTGCTCTAGAACACTTTAAAGAGGTCTTGTGCAGCAGATGTGCCTAAGGCAATACCTCATTTGGATTCTTGACTGCTGTTTCCATGAGTGTTGAAAGTGTATCCAAGCAAAATGAAGTCTTTGACAACTTCAATCTGTTCTCCATTTATCATAATGTTATATACTGGTCCAGAAATGAGGATTTTGTTTTCTCTACATTGAGGTGCAACCCATACTGAAGGCTGTAGCCTTTGAGCTTCATCAGTAAGTGCTTTAAGTCCTTTCCACTTTCAGCAAATCACAGGTTGTTAACAAGTCTTCCTCCTGATGCCACATACTTCTTCACATAATTCAACCTCAAGGATTGTGTTCAGCATACAGACTGAATAAGTATGGTGAAAGAATACAACCCGGGTTCACATCTTCCTGACTTTAAACCATTCAGTGGTCCCTTGTTCTGTTCAAATGACTACTGCCTCTTGGTCCATCTACAGGTTCTTCAAGGGCACAATTAAGCGTTCTGGAATACCCATTCACAATGTTATCCAAAGCTTGTCATGATCCACGCAGTCAAAAACCTTTGCATACTCAATAAAGCACAAGTAATTATCTTTCTGGTATTCTCTGCTTTCAGCCAAGATCCATCTGACATCAGCAATGATATCTCTCATTCCATGTCCTCATCTGAATCTGGCTTGAACCTCAGTCAGTTTTCTGTCAATGTACTGTTGCAGCCATTTTTGAATTATCTTTAGCAAAATTTTACTTCATGTGATATTAATGATGTTGTTTGATGGTTTCCACACTCCGAGGGGTCACTCTCTTTGGAATGGACACAATATGGATCTTTTCCAGTCAGTTGACCAGGTAGTTGTCTTCTAAATTTCTTGGCATAGATGAGAGAGTGCCTCTAGTGCTGCATCAGTTTGTTAAAAGATTTCAATTTATATTCCATCAGTTCCCAGAGCCTTGTTCTTTACCAATGCCTTCAGTGCACTTTGGACTTTTTCCTTCATTAACAGTGACTCTTGCTCAAATGCTACCTCTTGACATAGTTGAACATTGTCCTTTTTTTGTGTGTGTGTGCAGTGCCTGTGTATTCATTTCGTTTTCTTTTGATGCTTTCTACATCGTTAAATGTTTTGCCCATATCATCCTTCAATATTGCAAGTTGAGTCCTGAATTTTTTCGTCAGTTCTTTCAGCTTGAGAAATGCTGAGCATGTTTTTCCCTTTTGGTTTTCTAATTCCAGATCTTTGCATATCTCATTATAAAACCTGACTTGTCTTTTTAAGCTCCCCTTTCAAAGTTTCTGCTCAGCTCTGTCCTCATTTCTTCCATTCACTTTAGCAGCTCTATGATGGAAAGCACGTTTCAGCGTCTCTTCTGATACCAGTTTCGGTCTTTTCTTTCTTTGTTGTCTTAATGACTTTTTGCTTTCTTCCTATATGATGTCTTGATGTCATCCTGAAACTTGTGTTGTCTTGGGTCATTAGTGTCTAATACATCAATTCTGTTCTTGAGATGATCTTTAAATTCAGATAGCATATATTCAAGGTCATATTTTGGCTTTTACAGACATGTTTTAATTTTCTTCAGCTTCAGTCTGATTTTGCATATGAGCAATTGGTGGTCTGTTCCAAAGTCTGCCCCTGGTTTTGGTAGATGATATGGAGCTTTTCTACCATCACTTCCCGCAAATGTAGTCAATTTGATTCCATCTGGTGTATTCCATTTGGTGAGGTCCATGTGTATAGTCATATTTTATGTTGTTTAAAAAAGATATTTGCAATGAAGAAATCATTGGCCTTGCAAAACTCTACTGTGCAGAT
>NW_006408527.1:8406472-8430000 GCF_000296735.1 Chrysochloris asiatica | reverse complement strand
TGAATAGTTTTCATCTTGTCTAGACAGGTCTTGTGAACGGAGATGGGGATAAGATTCTTATGATTCAATAGTGAGTAATTGTTATCATGACTAATTGTGATTGTCACAATTGTAAAGGTAGAAGTCTTATAATATAAAAAAGGGGAGTAGTTAAACCAACATTCCAGGAACAGAGGACCCTAGGACTATCAAGGGAGAAGAGCACGCATAGAATGTGGGACCCTATCCAGAGAATCAGCGACAACAGAGATGGAGGCAGAGATGAGAACATAGAGAGACAGAGCAGCTGAGAACTCTAGACTCATGGAAAGAGAAAGGATGTGTGCTGGCAGCCAGGAGGCAGGCTTGCAGAATGAGCCGTTGGGTAGTTTAAATGATTATATATTCCTGAGTGTTGTTCTGAACATAAAAAAAAAAACAAAAAAAACAGAGGGCATAGAAACAAATACTGCTGAATGGTGATACATGGAGGGGATTGCAATCATTGCAATGAAACTAAATATGATAGGATGAGTGCAAAACCAGTGTTCTTCCATGTCAACTATCACTTAATTCGCAATAAAAACATTTAAAAAAAAAAAGGCAAATAGACATGTGTAGAAATCTAGTAACTGAAGAAGTGATTATTTTCAAACAGAAGACAAGATGGATTATTTAATAAATAGTGGAGGGAAAACTGAACAAACAATATGAATATATTGCTGTTAGACATAATTTATAAAGATAAGTTCCAAATGGTTTAATATTCTAGATATTCTAACACTAAATTATCAAATAACAGAAGGGAAAAGGAGAATATTTCTATTATTTAAATAAACTCCCTAAGCATTATATAATGTACAGAAATTCATAAAGGAAAACATTGACCTTTTTTCACTTCTATATGGTAAACGAGTTCTGGTGTGATGCTGTAGGATAAGCACTGAACTGCTAACCACAAAGTCTGCAATTCAAATCCAACAGCCGCTCATCAGAAATCCTATACAGGGTCACTATGAATTGTAACCAACTCAATGGCATTTTACAACAATAATAAAAAAAATTAAAATTTTAAATGGAAAATTACAAAAATTGGAAAAAATATGTGTCAATATATGTGTGACCTAGGATCAATATCCATTAGCTATAAGCAGCTAGCCAAGCTGAATAAGTAGAAAAACAGGTAAAATATGATTGCTTTATCTACTGGATTTGTCATCACAACTAGATTGTAAACTCTTTAAGGGCAGGGACAGTTTCTTACATCCTTAACATGCTGCCCTTTGGATCTCAAATGATTGCTTATTCTAAGATGTGTCTACCTCCCTAGCGTTATGGTTTCCCATATAGACCTGTCTACTGTCAGCCTGAATATTGAGCCATGAGGGTGAGTTCATATCCAGACCATCAGTCTCTGTCTGACTGGAAAACCTGGTATTTTTTTTCTTTTTATGATTTTGAGTTTTGCTCCATACTTTTCTCCCACTCTATCCAGGACCTAGCCCATGTTAAGCCTGTCTGTTGAGTCAGTGCTGATTCATGACAACCCCATGTGTGTCAGAGTAGAACTGTGTTCTATAAGGTTTTCAATGGCTGAATTTTCAGAAGAGATTTCCAGGTCTTTTTTCCAAGGCACCTCCTGGTGGACTCAAACTTCCAACCTTACAGTCAGCAATATTCCTGAACAAGTCACATCTATGTACTTCTGCTCAGCCTACAGTAAGTACTTGGTCAACAGCTTCTCCTTGGTATTGCCACAGATCTTTCTCTGGGCTTCCTCATTGGGGAAACTGAACAAGCTCTCCCAAAAGGGCCACCAGTCATGCTCCAAGGCTGAGTCATAAGCTGACTCCAGAGAGCACACTGTTTTTACATAAGGCTGGTATTTATTATCTGTTTGAAAGATGGAAAAACTAATTGACTAGCACAACAGTGAACCTGTCAATATTTACTGAATGAGTCAATTAATGATAACTGGCATTGATGTAGGGGCCCTGTTTTCTCAGTGTTTAAACTGCTCATCTGCTAACCGAAAAATCAACAGTTCAAACCCATCAGCCACTCTCAGAAAGAAAGATGTGGCAGTCAGCTTCCACAAAGATTTACAGCCTTGGAAATCCTCTAGAGGCAGTGCTAATCTGTGCTAGCTATAGAATCAGAATCAACTCAACAGGATGGTGTTTGGTCGTTGATTAAAAAAAGTTATATTACATACTGAGCCAAAGGTAGATAACAATACAAAATATATGGCATTCCAGAAGCATCTGGGTTTTCAGACTGGCTAATAGACCAAAAAAAAAAAAAAAAAAAAAAAAAAAACTTTCAAATAATCCATCCATTAAGATGCATAATAGTATCCCACATGTTCATTCTAAAACATACCATGAAATCTTCTATAATTCCTCCCAACTCCTCAAAAGGTAAGATAAACATTAACATTACCATTGGGAGATACTTTCTACAAAGATGTCCTTGCAAATACCCAAAAATGGGAAAGAAAAGGGAAAAAAAATTCAACTTAGCCCAGCAGATTAAGCATTGGGCCACTAACCTCAATGCCAGAGGTTCAAACTCACCAGCTGCTCTGTGGAACAAAGATGAAGCTGATTATTCCCATAAAGATTTATAGTCTCGGAAACCCTACCGAGCACTTCCACTCTGTCCTATATGGTGGTTATAACTAGGAGTGAATTTGATGGCAGTTGGTTTTCTAAAAATCTGCTAGAATTCGTAGAAAATATGAACTAAGTTGATTCATATGGAAAGAGAGAATCCTAAATGAATAATAAATAGGGGGAAACTTCAATCCATAACATTCAAAATATGCTCATATAATGAAAAATATTAATTATAGCTAATTCAATCATTTTTAAATTATGCTATTCAGAATAGGGTATTAAAGGCTTATGAATAGTCATCTAAGGTACAACAATTGGTCTCTCCTTGTCTGGAGGGAAGAAGAGTGAAGAAAAAGACATATGGATTTAGTCCAATGGACTCCACAACCCTGAGACCAGAAGAACTAGCTGGTACCTAGCCAATCCTACTAACTGCTCTGGAAAGGATCTCATTAGAAGGTCCTGGATAGAGTGGGAGAAAAGTATGGAGCAAAACTCAAAATCATAAAAAGAAAAAAATACCAGGTTTTCCTGTCAGACAGACACTGATGGTCTGGAAATGAACTCACCCTCATGGCTCAATATTCAGGCTGACAGTAGACAGGTCTATATGGGAAACCATAACGCTAGGGAGGTAGACACACCTTAGAATAAGCAATCATTTGATATCCAAAGGGCAGCATTTATCCAAGGGCAAAGTTCAGAAGGGTTAGGAAATCAGGAATGGAAACAGGAGACACTAGGAGGGAATAGGATAAGTGATGTTACATTGTGGGTATTGCAATCAATGATAAGAAACAAAACGTGTTGGAAGGAAAACTGATCTGCTCTGAAAACCTGCACAATAAACATTTTTTTAACGTATGCTATGCAAGGCTGCTGAGGCGCAGTGAGTCAGCCACATTCACTTAGGGACTTAGTGAACTTAGGAATAGGTTCAGTTCCTCTGGGAAGCTGTTTGGCAAAACATCTCAGGAACCTTAGGTCACATTCTTTGATGCAGCAATCTGCAACTTCCAGGAAACATTTCAAAATGTCGACAAAGTTTGAGTAAAAAAAAATATTCCCCTCAACATTGCTTTTAATAAAGAAAATTTAAGAGCTCATAAACATCCAACAGTAGAGGAAGAGTGCATAAAATTCTTTCAAAACTATACTTATGAGGAATTCTCACACTATAGAAGGAAGCACACCATAAAGGTAACAGTATTTCTTTGAGTCTTTTGGGTAATTGTTTTTCTTCTTTCTAGCTGTGTGTATTCTCCATTAATATTTTTTTAGTGCGGTAATTGAAAATCAGAAAAGAAAAGCATTCTTTTACCTTATGAACGTTTGCTGTTTTAAATCTCAACAGTAGTGACTTTTCTTCTTAGAATTCTATGTAGCTTTAAATTGCTGAAAGTTTCACTCTATTAGACCACAAATTTTGATAGTAGAAGCAAATTCTACCTCCACAGAGGGCTAGAGAAACACAGGCTTCTCTCGCCAAATCCTGTTCTATCAGTGTCAGCTCCTCCCCAGAGTCTCACCAGTCCCACACTCTGCTCACAACTCTGTTCCAATGTCCTCAATCTGAACACATAGTCTTCTTTCACTGATCTACTATTTGGTAACTACAAAATTCTTTCAAAGTCTCTCACCCGACATTCGTCAAACCCCTCCTTTGTTTGGTCCACGCCAGCTGAGAAGCTCCTAACGGGAAACACTGTGCTTCCAACTTCCTGGACACTGCCTGGGGCTTTGCCAACTGTGGGGAAAGTTAATCAATGGACACTGCCTGACAAAGCCCTCCTCCTTCTGAATATCAACCAATGAAAACCCTATGGATCACAATGGCCCATCCCCAGCTGATCATAGGATGGTGCCAGAGCACCAATGTTTCCACAAAGTCTTGTCACCAGACTCCATGACAGCCAACAACAACTGAACATCCAGTGAGGACATCTCTCCATTTCAACCACCTCTTCCTCTTCCATGTCACAATACTCTTGTGCCCAGGATGATTCCTAACTCCATTCCATCTCCACACTATGGCTAGAGTCTTCTTATTATATACTTACCTGCAGGCTTAGCTTTGTGCAGAGTCCCTGCACATCTTTGTGAAGATTAGAAAAAGAAACTCTTTCCTCAGCACAGATGCAATTCTAAGTCAGAGTGCACTGGTAGCTCAGCAAGCAAATCCACAAGGTATTGTTCCCTAAGCAGGATTTAGCCAGCACAACTGTGGTGGTCCTGCCTTGTTCTCAGTTAGATTGTCCTGGTCTGGAAAGAAGAGGCATGGAGTAAGCCCCGGGAACCAGGTCCTGGCTCTGCACAGTGAAGATAAATATTGACCACATCTACTTCACAGGGCTTAGAGCAGAGTTGTAGAAATTTCACAGGACCACAATTACTCTTGAAAATACCTTCACATCAGCCATAAAGTAGAGCCACATGCCCAGACTGGTATGCCACTCTAGAGACTGTCAGGCATCTTACACAGCCTCCAAGAAGAGAAGAGATGCAGACGGGCTTACATGATTGGCTTACAGATGAACTGGTTGGCTTACATGAATAGACTATGTGTATTTAAAGTTGTTGTTAGCTGCTGCCAAGGCAGCCTCCAATTCATAGTGACCCCAGACACAATGAAACAAAATATTGCTCAGTCCTGTAGCAGCCCTATGGTCACTTACAAATTGGGCCATTGTGATCCATAGGACTTTCATTGGCTGATTTTCAAAAAAAGTCATCAGGTCTTCCTTTCCAGTCTGTCTTAGTTGGGACACTCTGCTGAAACCTGTTCAGTATCAAAGCTACATGCAAGCTTCCACTGACAGCGAGTGGTGGGTATAAATGAGGCACACTGGTCTGAAATTGAACCTACATCTCCCACAGGCAAGAATTCTATCATTGACCAACTAATGGCCTCTGTAACTAAAGCACTGTTGTTGTTAAGTACCATTGAGTTGGTTCTGACTCATAGCAACCCTGTATAGGGTTTCTGAGGAGTGGCTGGTGGGTTTGAATCATCAACCTTGAAGTTAGTAATCAAGTGCTTATCTTACAGTGCCACACCAGGGCTCCAAAGGCTCCAAGAAGAGAACTGTAGCTAGTCTCTCTAGGCACAGCCTTGAGACACTATTCCTGTGATGATGACACTGTGCTGCTGTGTGCTACCAGGATGCTTCCGACTCACAGAGACCCTGGGTTTCCAAAGCTATAAATCTGTATGGGAGCAGAAAGTCTTATCTATCTCCCCTGGAACAACTGGCAGTTTCAAACTGCTGACCTTGCGTGTAGCAACCCAACACATAATCCACTACACTAT
The DNA here is from genome assembly GCF_000296735.1 of Chrysochloris asiatica. Classification (NCBI taxonomy): domain Eukaryota; kingdom Metazoa; phylum Chordata; class Mammalia; order Afrosoricida; family Chrysochloridae; genus Chrysochloris; species Chrysochloris asiatica. The sequence continues at coordinate 8,424,093 of NW_006408527.1, read as the reverse complement.
CTGAGTTCCTCTACCGGAAGTGTATAGCTTCAAATAGCAGAATCCCCTTCAATGCAGAGAAGTCCTGGTGTGGTGCTGTAGGATAAAGTACTGGATGGCAAGGTTGGTTTGAACCACAAAGATGGCAGTTCAAACTCATCAGCTACTCCTTGGAAATACTGTACAGGGTGGTTATGAGTTAGATGGCTCAATGGCATTTAACAGCAGCAACAATGATATGGTGGAGTCCTGGTGTGGTGCTGTAGGATAAGCATTGGACTGCTAGCCACAAGGTCAGCAGTTAAAACCCATCAGCTGCTCCTTGGAAACCCTATCCAGGGTCGCTATGAGTTCTGGAACCCACATGACAGCGATCGACAACAAGAACAATTAGAAAAATAATAGCTTGCGTTTATAGTTTGCTTTACAGTTTTTAAGCTTCGTTAGACTATGTGTCTAACTTGTCCAAACCCAACAATATGAGCTTGGTTGAACAGGAGCAAGAGGGAAACATAATTTAAATTGAGTTAATGATATTGCTTATCGTTGTGTTCAGTTAGCACATTCCCCTGAATGAGCATGAGATACAAGATGGGAATCGGCCATGGCCTCAGCTGCTTTGTAGATAGATGGCTTTGTATTGTGGGTATCTCTCTACACTGAAGTTGTTGGCGCATTAACCCACAGCGCCCAGAACGGCACCATATTGTTTCTTAGTGCTTAACTACAGCACCAACAGAGTTCTTTTCTTACAAAGCTAAATTTAGGATTATTTTAGGATCCAGCAATCTCACATCTAAATATCTACACAAATGAGTTGAAAACTTATGTGCACACAAATGTTTATTGCATCTTTATTCAAAATTGCCAAAGCAAGCAAAATGTTCTTCAAACTGTGGTCCATCCAGGCAATGCAATATTATTCAGCAATAAATGATATGGCCTATCAAGACACAAGGATCTCTGATAGCATAGTGGTTATGAGTTGGCCTGCTAATCTCATGATCAACAGTTCAAAATTACCAGCAGTTCCGCGGTTGAAAGACGAGGCGGCTTTCTGCTCCTGTAAAGATTTACAGCTTTGGAAACCCTATATGAGGGTGCTATGAGTCAGTAACCAACTCCACGGCACATAAGAACCACCACAACCACCATCAAGACACAGAAAGATATGGAAGAACCTCAATTACAAGTTGATTTAGTGAAAGAAGCCAATCTGAAAGGGGTACATAGTGTATGATACCAAGTATATGATATTCTGAATTAAGGCAAAACTATGTTGTTACTGTTGTTAAGTGCCATCAAATCGATTCCAACCCATAGCAACCCTGTATAGGGTTTTCAAGGAGCAGCTGGTGAGCTTGAACCACCGACCTTGCAGTTTAAACAGCTTTGAAGTCTGAAGCATTAACCCACAGCACCATACCAGGACTCCAAGGCAAAACAGTAAAAACATCAGCAGGGGACTGGGGGGAGGGGGAAAGGATGAACAGGTGGAGCACAGGGATTTTCAGGACAGTAAAACCATTGTGCATGATACTATAGTATAGTAGTAGATACATGGTTTTATGCAATTTTCAAAACTCATACAATTAATGCATCACATGTGCCCTAGCCTCCTTGACCCGGAGGTGAGAAGAACTATATGGTACCCAGCTACCAACGCTGATCACTCTGAAAGGGGTCACAATAGGAGTTCCTGGATAAAATGTGACAAGGGAAAATGTTGAACAAAACTCAAATTCATAAAAAAGACCAAGAATACTGGTCTGCTAGAAATTGGTGGAGCTCCACAATTATTGCTCTTAGACACCCTTCAGACCTGAAACTGAACTCACCCTGAGGGCTCAACTTTCAGCCAAATGATACGTCTATAAGGTGGGTAATAACACCAGGGAAGCACACACTCCTGAGAACAATCAACCATATGATTTTCTGATATGTCTACCCAAATAGAGTTCTGTGTCATGGGGACATCTGCACTGTTTGGTGTGGAAAGTTGTTTCTATAGAAACTTTAGGATACTCCTTTAGTTTGGGTACGATGTACAGATCCCATCTTCCCATGAGAAGACAACTGCTAGCGTGCTGCTGGGAGAAGCTGATGGTTTAAGTTGTGTGCCCCAGAGCAGGATTAGCATGAAGCCACTCACTCTTTCACCTCATTCTCCTGTGACTCATAGTGGCTGAAGGAGTGCGGTGAAGCAAGGCAAAAACTGTACTGAGAAAACTGAGGGGCCAGTCTCTTGAACTTGCTGATGCCTACAGCTAGCCTCTCAGATCAGCATCTGTCAGTCCTCTCTCTCAGTTGTCTGTTTCACCCCATCTTCAGCCTGAAAAGACCTCCATCTCCTTCCACATACAGCAACAGACGCCCTTTGCAAAGCAAAATGTTGTCACTCAGACCTGAACTCCACCAAGATAAACACTTATCCTCAAGTGCCCTCTGGGACACTCTGGAAATGTTCTATTGAACCAATATCCTATCAGTCAACCCTACATGTAAAGTACAGGATTCTTTATGAACAAACCTGTGGCAGTAGAAGAGAAACAAAGCATGGCTCAACACCTCTACAGCTCTGCCAGATGCCCCACTTCCAAACTTGTAATACATTAAAAGTAGCATATTTAATTTATATTCATATACTGCTGGTGGTGGTATGCTGTGGAGTCAGTTCTGACTCATAGCAGCCCTGCATAGGGTTTCTGAGGCTGTAAATCTTTAAGGGAGCAGAAAACCTCATCTTTCTCCCGTGGAACAGCTGGTAGTTTCAAACTAGCTGACCTTGAGGTTAGCAGCCTGACTTGTAACCACTACGCTACCAGAGCTCCTTATATTCTTATATCAAAGTATGTAAAATCACCCCTCAATCATAAAACTCCCAACAGAAAAACAACTTTTCAACATGTGTATGGCTATTGACCTAAGGAGCTCTGATAGCATAGTGGTTACAAATCAGGCTACTACCCTCAAGGTTGGCAGTTCAAAACTATCAGCTGTTCTGTGGGAGAAAGATGAGGCTTTCTGCTCCCGTAAAGTATTGCAGCCTCGGAAACCCTGTACACGGTCACTATGAGTCAGAACCAACTCCACAATAATGTGGCTATTGACCTAAATATTTAATTAACTTACTTTGTGGAAGTAACTGCAGTCAAAACAAACACAAATTAACAATGCACTGCTGCTAATACTGCCTCTGAGGAAATACTTCAGTCACCAGGAGAAAAAAATGTTACTAAAAAACTTTTAATTGGGCCCTTACTGATGTTACCTGCCATGCTTGGTGCTACCAAAGATAGATTAAAAGATGAATTAAACAGAGTTTCTGTCCTTTTCCCTCCCTCACTCCATGATGGCCAAAAGCCTACAAGCGTCTCAAGCCAACAGTTTACCACAAATAAATCAACCAGAAAACCATTAATTCTTAGTAGCAAGGGAAATCAAGAAGTTTTTGTTGATGTGTTAGTTATCTAGTGCTGCTATAATAGAAATATCATTGTGTGGCTTAAACAAACAAATTGCTAAGCAAACAGTTTAGGAGGCTGGAAGTCTGAATTCAGAGTGCCAGCCTTAAAGGAAGACTGTCTGTCTCTGAAGGCCTTGGAGGAAGGCCTTTGTCTCTTTTGAGCTTTTGCTCTTGGGTAACCTTCATGTGGCATGATATCTCTACCCCCACCCCCTGCTTTGTTCACTTGTTTAATCTCTTGTATATCCCAAAAGAAATTGACTCAAGATACACATCAAACATAACCCATTCCCAAGAAGGATTACACCTCAGGTTTAGAGGTTAGGATTTACAACACATATTTTGGGGGAACACAATTCAGTCTATAACAATTAATAACAAGAACTTCATTAAACATTTCTGTGACAAATTAATCAACACTGTTGTTCCCAACATGTACAATGCCTTCAAATTACATTTAGCTGATGGAAGAGAAGAAATATCAAAACAACAACAGAGAAAGGAAGTGAAGATATTTTACTATACCAAGTATATAAAGAAATGGTCTGAATACTCACTGTTCTTCTTGTACATCAAAATTTCAAAGGAATTCATCTCATAGTTCTCAAATGTTTGCCGCACCTTTTCAACTGTGTCTTTATCAGTTAGCTCCCCATACATAAAACTGCAAATCAACCAAAAGTTCAAGTTAGATTGTTGTTGCTGCTGTTAAGTGCCATCGAGTCACTTCTAACTCATAGCGACCCTGTTTCTGAGGAGCGACTGGTGAGTTTGAACTGCTGATGTTGTAGTTAGCAGATCAATGCTTATCCTATAGTGCCATACCAGTTAAATGAGTGAGTGTTTATTCTTCTACAAAAACCACCCACTGTCATCGAGTCAATTCTGACTTACAGCAACCCAACAGAACGAACTAGAACTGCTCCACAGGGTTCCGGAGGCTGTAATCTATACTGGGGCAGACTGCCTCATCTTTCTTCTGCAGAGCTACTAATGGGTTGGAACCACCAAGTTTTCAGTTAGCAGCCCAATGCTTAGCCCATGACACCACCAGAGCTCTTATTGTTTTACAAGTATACCTCTTTTCTACCCAGCATTGTATTAGGCACTATGGAACACACACACACACACACACACACACACGGAATGAAAACATGTGTTCATTTTAAAAAGATTTATTATTCTACTGTGAGCAAGATTCCATCCCTGTTTCTCAAAAACTAGCTGTCTAATGAAAGATGCCTATTAGTCAGTAGAAAGCAGCATAGATTGGGGCTACAATGAGAGTACTTGTAGGGAGCTACCAAGCGCATAGAATAAGCAGGGAGTACCATCTTGGAAGGTCAGAGAAGACTCCCCAAAGATCAGGGACATCTAAAGAGCAGGTGGACATTCTCTGAGAAAGGTAGGGTAACAAACATCCCAGAGATACACGAAATAACACTGCTACTTCCGGAGCCAGAAAGTAGTTCAAATCCATAAGGATGGAATAAAGATGAAGGGAAATACTTGCAAAAGATAGCATAGATGAGTAAGCAGAGACCAGATCACAGAACACACCGTGGCATTGCAAATCATGTGAGGTAATTTAAACTTTATCCTGAAAACAATGGGGAAATGTTGGAGGGTTTTAAGCCAAGGAGTACAATAATCCGATTTATATTTCAGAAATGCAACTCTGGTAAATGAGGACAAAAGAAATGTGGGTCATGGATTCTGCATTTTTTAATCCCACCAACAACAAAATAAAAAGAAACAGGGGTAAATCACAAAAATTCACCTGACAAAGAAACGGGTACAATTTGATCCTCTAAGAATTAAGAAACAACTAAGTCGCTCCTCGGAAGCCGTATGCAGGATCGCTGAGTTGGAACTGACTCAACGACACTTAACAACAACAACAAGGAAAGAAACAGAAGATTCAGCGACCATCTGTGAAGTTCCATTTCCTATCTCTCTCCCACCCCACCCCATCCCAGCCTCCCAACAAAAAACAATAGATATGAAAAATTTAGATGATAAAGTCCTACAAATTCTTACTAATACAAATTCAAGTTTGGAAACCTCTGGATAATAGTTGCATCTACTTACAAGCACCAGTTTTAGTAGAAGCAGAAAAATGGCCAAGACTGTCCATTATCCTGAGCCCCACAATGAATTAGGGAAATGGTCTAAAGACCAAGATGTGTCCCTCTGGGAAAAGGAGACACGCAAGCTAGGTAGTGGACGGTGGTATAGTACAGTAACAACATGCAAGAAGAGAAAAGCCATGTCTCGGTGGGGCTGGGAAGTCCAGTCTGTTGATAAAGGATGCTCCTGAACCCAGCATGTCCCTAACCATTCTGGACCCTCCATCTACAAGAACAAGGAAGTATATATAGCCTCTTGAGTCTCAGGTAGTATAAGAACGATGGTATGGATTCCTGAACAACACACTTTGCATCCAGGAAACAGAGCACACTTAGTACAACCTAACATTTTCTTCATGGTGTGAATCATAGAACTTCAGAGTTAAAAGAAAGAACCTCAGAAGCCACCCTTTGCAACTCCTACTCCAAAACTAAGCCACAAAGTAAAGTACTTGACACAGGAAAACTTGTCGCTTATTGCAACCTCAGAATTTCAGGGCTCTGTAAGAAAAGAACTCTAGCTGTTGATTTTAGGAAGCTTGTGTCACTTTTAGTTTGGGTTTTGTTTTCTTTGTCCTTCATCAGCCCTCTGAGAGGTATTATTATTTATGGTTGTCACTGTATCCATATCATGAACCACTCTACTTTACAGCTGTGCTTTTTACCCATAAACCAAGAAAAAAGACAACTGAGCTTGGTGAATTACCTTTTAAAAAAAAAAGAAAAAGAAAGTAAGGTAGTAAATCTAGCCTAAATCAGCCCTGCCTGAGAGCAAAAAGATTTCTCCTTGGAGCTAAAAACATAAACTCTATTGTGGTTTAATTTAGCCAGTGGCTCAGAGGGCTATTTAGCACCCTCCCACTTGGTCAGTCTGAGTATATTTGCTAGATATGTGACCTCCATTTAAGTGATTAAGTGAAGTGATGGCATATATTTAGCAATTTCCTTCACAAAGTTATCTGTCTCTTCAAATAAAATGTAATCATTATACCCAGTTCCAATCAGTCTTATGAAATTTGAAAGCTGTGGTTTCAAACTGGTAGGTCTGAGTTACCTTCACCTGGACATTAGATTTTAAATGGCAGCCAGGCAAGAAGTTAAAGAGGCTACTGTATTTTTAGGAATATAGCCAGTACAAAGGCTTTGCTTTGTTTTGTTTTGTTATTAGAGAAGGGAGTGAATCCACTCTCAGCTGATTAATAAGTTGCTTAGAATTGTGAGTAAAAGCAAAGTTGGCTAAATTAGCAAGTTGCTTTATCTGGTTTACTTTAAGTACCTGCTCACAATAAATTAAAGGCTACTAAGGGTGGCGCTGTGGGTTAATGCACTGGACTGCAAAGTTGGTTTGAACCACAAGGTTGGAGGTTCAAGCTCATCAGCTGCTCCTTGGAAACCCTATACAGGGTTGGTATGTGTCGGAACCAACTCTCTGGTACTTAACCACAACAATACCAAAGAGTCCTTGTGTGGCACTGTAGGACAAAGCACTTGACCTAAACCACAAGGTGGGTGGTTCAAGCTCACCAGCTGTTTCTCAGAAACGGGATCCGCTACGAGTCGGAACCGACTCGACAGCGCTTAACAGCAACAACAAGGAGTCCCGGTAGTGTAGTGAGTTATGCGTTGGACTGCTAACTGCAAGATCAGCAGTTCAAATCTACCAGCTGCTACGCATGAGAAAAATGAGGTTTTCTGCTCCAATAAAGATCTACAGCCTCAGAAGCCCTATACACAGGGTTGTTATGAGTTGGAACAAACTCCATGGCACACTACCACCACCACCAGCACACACTAAAAAGTAAAGCGAAATCTCAGATTTGTTCTGCATTATGTATCTGTAAATATATATATACCATGTTATTGTTGTTGTTGAATGCTGTCAAGTTGATTCTGATTCATAGCAACCCTGTCTATATAAGGTTTTTGAAGCTGCAAATCTTTGAGGGACCAGAAAGCCTCATCAGTCTCCTGCGAAGTAGCTGGTGAACTCAAACTGCCAACTGCTAGCCTCGTGGTTCAAATTGACCTTGCAGTCCAGTGCATTAGCCCCTAGGTCATGTTTTAGGCCTTCTTTTGTTTTTTGAACATAGTGCCTGACTTAGAGATGATATTGCAATAAACATTCCTGTTTCAATACTGAGTAGATAAAGTCCCCAAACCAAATAAATTATCTCCTTTGATCAAAAAAATACCATGATAGATTTTCTCAACAAAATAACCAAGCATAAATACCTGCAGGTACTGCTTTTTTGCATCACTTCTGCCCTGTGGTAGCCAGACAGCTTGCAAAATCCATCATTGCTATACACGATAGGCCAGTCCACTATCTGGGCATTCCCCAACACAAAATTTGTATCTGTATTAAAAAAAAATAAAAAGGGAAAAGACACATAAGGCAAGAATATTAGTTGAGAACCTAAGAGGACAAAGAGTAAAATGTTCACCTATCCAGGTATCTCTGCTTTTCTCTAAAACAAAGTCTCTTGAATGAGAAAATGGCCCTGTGAGGAATACAAAAACACAGTGTGTTAGAAATGAATGTTGTGAATGCAATGATAAAGTCACCGCATTCTAAGAAGTTAGCAAAGGAAACATGTTAAGTCAATCAAGCAATGAATCCTGCAGAAATCTAGCAGCTTCAAAAGGACATATTCAAGCCTCAATTTCTCAATCCAGTAAAAGCATATGGAGCCAGAAAGAAGCCCAAGTAATTTCTTCTGGATTTATCTGACATCTTTGCCTTGTTGTCCATCTTTTAAAAGGCCAGAAGCCACCACTGCACTTCTCAGCCCTGACTTTGGTATTTGCCCATGCTGGGAGAAAAAGGCTGTCTTAGGCAATGGAAGAGGGGCTGGGCACTGCCTCACAGAACCCACACACCAAACACAAGCCTCCCCTTTTTAAGGAATGCTCACTAGACTTGTGGACATTGACCCTAATACTCACCATGACCAAAACCTTCTCATGGATTTTGAAATACCACATCTATAGAAGCTGCATTTTGGATCTCCTTCAAGAAACACCGGTCTAGCACACATTTAGATGTAGGATTCAATTAAGCCAGATCTAGCTGGCTGACTTAGTGTATTCTCCACACTTTCTGCATTTTTGGAAGATCAGGAGCCTTCAACACTTCTTTGTTCAAGGAAATCACCTGTCCCACTTTTCCTTCTAAAGAATTAAAAAAACAAACAACACCCACAGAACTTCACAAATCTTGCTTCCACTTCAAAAACAGAAAAGGCATATACACCCATTATGTAGAGTGAAACAATGGTTATACGCAATGTCCTCATTCAATGGAGAGGTGTATTTGTTCTAAGATAGCATTCACAAGTTGTTGTTGTTGTTGTTAAGTGCCATCAAGTCAGTTCCAAAGCGACCCTGTATAGGGATTCTGAGAGCAAAAAGCCTCATCTCTCTGCAGAGTGGTTGGTAGGCTCAAACCGCCGACCTTGTGATTTGCAGTCCAGTGTTTACCCTACAGAGCTTCTGTGCTCCCATTTACAAGTTGTTGTTTTTGTTGTTAAGTGCTGTCAAGTTGGTTCTGATCCATAGTAACCCTGTATAGGGTGTCAAGGAAGCAGCTGGTAAGCTTGAACCACTAACCTTGTGGTTCAGACCAACTTTCCAGTCCAAATATCCTATCTATTTGGAGAACAGCAAGCAAGGGGGAGGTTAGAAATAAATAAATTTATTCTAGAGACTGGTTTCTTTAAAATAAAATTTTTTTTTAATTTTTGAATAGAATTTATAATTTTATTTTTTCATGAAAATCTAAACAACTAGCCCTTCCAGCCTTCTCTCTTGTATATTCATAAATATCTCTTCAATGCCAAACACAATGCAAACACAGTGCAAGATCTTGAAGATATTCAGAATGATGAGACGTGGTACCTGCACTCACAGAAATTGAAGTCAATCGGGACAAACAAAGAGGTGTGCTCTTAATTAAAGAAACAAGTAAGAAAATGATTAATTTCTGTTTCAGGAAGGTAAAGGATCACATTTGAGCTTGTTCAAGTCTATAAGGATGAGTAACATTCATTTAAACATTTCACAAATACCTAAACTATACCTGCCATGAAATACACAAAAACAATAGATACAGAAACAAAAATTTTATCCCAGCCTTTAGGAGGCAGGGTCCATTCCTGGCTAAGATTCAGCATGAGCAAAGACATGACACCAGAGAACACAGAGCATGTGGATGCAGACACAAAAAAGGGCAGCCAGGAAGAGTGGAGGGAGATGGATCTGGAGACAGACAGTGAAGTGTTGCGAGTGTCAAAGACGCTGACTTATTCTGAGGCAGAATGAGCCTTTATATTGGTCTTCTCTCATAAGCTGATCAACTAAGCCCTAAAAGAAGTACAAAATTCACCTCTGAGTATATATGAAGTCTAGTGTCAAGCCAATTCTCTTGTTGACTTCCTGAAAGAGTAATTAATTTACTTCAAGTGATCTACAGCAGGAAAGCTAATGAAAGTAATCAATACCAACTGTTTCATAGAAGATACCTTCCAGAAGAGACGTATCTAGAGACAAAGGGAGTAGACAGTCCAGATTTGAAGACACAAGTACGTTCACACAGTTTGAGGCAGGAGAGGAATTAAAACATCAAAGAAAAAATTAAAACTGTGTAGGAAGGGAAGCAAAATCACACTGTTGACTAGAGGAAGAAAAAAGAGGGGGAGAAGTGTAATCCGCTACAATTTGATGAACTTAACCTATACTTATGGATGTAGTAGCTCAAAAGAGAGAATGAATATTTACAGCAAGGATCAGTCCCATCGCCTCAGTACACAGGGCTGACAAGGATGGGCATCTTAGACATTGGGTACCCAGAATGGGGGTGGAGGGGCTACAAAGGCACGAAGTGACTGGCTTACAAGCTTTCAAGAGGGAGTCTTAGTTTCAGAGGGTACAGGGAAAGGTAGAATCTCCACTGAGTTGTTTCCAACCTGTCTGGATGGGGCTGGTGAAAGGAGATGGGGATAAGAATCTTGTGGTTCAATAGTGAATAATTGCTCTCAGGACTGACTGTGAGGGTTGCAACTGTAAAGGTAGACTTTTTTTAACAAAAGGAGGGGAGTGGTTGACTTTGCAGTCCAGGAGCTGAGGACCCTGGGACCATCAAGGGAGAAGAGCGGAGTTCAGGATGCTATCCAGAGAAGCAATGACACCAGAGATACAGGCAAAGATGATGACGTGGAGAAATGGAGTGGCTGGGGACCCTGGACTCAGGAAAGGAGAGGGGATATGTGCTGACAGCAGGGGTGGGGGGGGTGGGCTTGCAGGGTGTGCCCTTTGGTTGTTCGAATGCTTGCATATTCCTGAGTGCTTTGGTGTAATTCTGAAATAAAAAAATTAAAAAAAAAAAAAACACAGACGGAATGGAAGCAAATGCTGTTGAATGATGATGCATGGAGCAGATTGTAGTCATTACAATGAAACAAAATACAATAGGATAAATGTAAAGCTGGTGTTCTCCCATGTAAGCTATCACTCAATTCACAATAAAAAACTTAGGAAAAAAATTCTGAGAACAACAACAACAACAAAAAAGGTAGAAAGCATGGACTCTGGGGAGCAGAAGAGGGAAGGAAGAAGGCATAGGATGGTTCTTTTTCATTATAAGCTCTTTAGTTTGATTTTTTAACCATGAGCATGTATTACGTCCATAGAATTAACAATATATACTTAATGTTTAATAAATTTAGGCCGAAGACATTAATTTATTAATTCTTGACCGTTTACAAAATGAGAACAGAATACATTTCAAGCTCCAGATATCACTGCAGTTCCTCATAAAAGTATTCTGACCATCTTTTAAAGGTATTCATCATTCTTCAAGGACTCCCACTGTCTCTGAGGCTTGTATTACAGCCCTAACAGGAAAAAGCAATCCCACTAGCCTCTTCTTTGATTCTAATAAGGAAATGGAAAAAAATAGAATCATCGACCTATGGATCATCCATTCAGAGGATTCTCATTATAGAACTTCAAATTCCGAAACTTTCTTCTCATTGCTAATGAGTACAAGAAAGTATAGCTCCCAGGAGACAAGACTCCCTTACCACTCACTATGTGACAGAATGTCTAGGAATTCCCTTTTGATCTAGGATTTGAAGTGAATGGAGAAAAGAATTCTAGTCCCATAATAACCATTTGCCCCTTACAGTAAAGAAAGCTCTTTCTCCCTCTCCCTTGCTTCCTTCCTGCGTGAGCGCGCGCGCACATACACACACACACACACACACACACACTGCTTTATGTGGCTGGAGGAAGGGCACATTCTGGATGCTCTTCTAACTTACAAATAATTGACCAGAAAAACATCTACAGACCACACACTGTTTACAAGTTGGGGCTACACATACAAATAGCATTACTGTTGTTGTTAACTGCCTGCCCGCAATCAACTTCAACTCATGGTGAGCTATGTGTAACAGAACGAAACACTGTCTCTTCCTGCATCCTCCTCCTCACAATTTCCACCATATTTGAGTTCATCTCTATGGATACTGTGTAAATCTGTCTCCCGTACCCATAATGACCTTCTACTTCACCAAACACAATTCCCTCCTCTACTAATTGATCACTTGGATGACCTAACAAAAGCAAGTCAGTCAGACAATATCATGCAATATACAATATCCATAAGATTTTCAATGGCTCATTTTCACAAGGAGATCTTCGGGCCTTTCTTCCAAGTCTGTCTTAGTCCAGAGTCTCTGTGTATCTGTTCTCTATTTGCAACCCTCTTGGTATTTGAAGTACTGGCGGCATAGCTGCCAGCATCACAGCATCAAAGCGCCACACGAGGAGTACTACGTTGCTGTTAAGCATTGTCAAGTCAATTCTGACTCACAATGACCCTGTATAGGGTTTCTGAGGAGCAGCTGGTGAGTTTGAACCACCAAACTTCTGGTTCAAACCAACCTTTTGATCCCGCACTTATCCTACAGGGCCATACCAGGACTCCAATCTTGCTCAGAAATGACTTCTTCATTCCTCCAAGTAGTTGGCTATATTCCCAATGACTGGGAATGCCAAACAAGAGAGCTTCAGTGAAGAGACACAGACTTTCTAGCACAAATGTGCACTCTACATTCAATGATAAATGATTCTGGAATTATGTATCATTTTCCACACTCAGTAACCAGACACTTATGTAAACCTAAGCAAAATTTAATTAGGAAATTAACCCATTGCTTTAACAAAACATCAAAAAACATCATCACCCAAGTTCTCATCAGAATTGACCTGATTGGAATACAAGAGATTTCGAAGGCTTAAACTAAAAAACATTAGGAAACTTGCCATTCCTTCTCTATGAAAACAGCATCATCATCATCAAGGCCACATTTGCTAATAGTCATTGCCCCATCAGGTAGGCACTAATTTAACCCATTTTTATAGATATTATAACAAGATTTAGTAAATGGTGTGGTGTTGTGGGATAAAGCACTGGAGTGCAAGGTCATTTTCCTAGGTTATCTATCTAATAAAGTCAGGACTTCTAACATTAAAGTCAATACTCTTAACTTTATAACAAACATCCTTCAATATTCTTGATCTGAGTCAGTAGAACCATAGCTCACAAATTCTGCATCTCTGTCAAGGTTGGTTGTTGTTGTTGTTGTTGTTAAGTGCCATCGAGTCGGTTCCGACCCATAGCAACCCTGTACAGGGTTTCCAAGGGTGTAAATCTTTACGGGAGTAGAAAGCCTCATCTTTCTCCCGCGGAGCAGCTGATAGTTTCGAACCGCTCACCTTAAGGTTCACAGCCCGATTCGTAACCACTACGATACCAGGTAGTTCTACTGAATTCCTCATTTGGCAGAGTAGAGTACCTCTTTAAGACCAGAAGAAAGGCCTGAACATCTACTTCTGAAACTCAACCAATGAAAATGCTATAGATCACAACATACCCTTGTCCAATCTGCAACCCAATGGGATGCAGAAACCATCAGACAATATCATTAGTATCCTATGCAAGTAAAACTTTGCTAAAGATAACTCAAAAATGGCTACAGCAGTACATTGACAGGAAACTGCCAAAGGTTCAAGCCGGATTCAGACAAGGATGTGGAACAAGGGATATCATTGCTGATGTCAGATGGATCTTGGCTAAAAGCAGAGAAAAGCAGAAAAAAGTTTACCTGTCAGTTATTGACTATGCAAAGGTTTTCAACTGTGTGAATCATGACAAGCAATGGACAACATTACAAGAGAACAAGTATTCTGGGACAATTAATTGTGCTCATGAGGAACCTATGCCTAGAGCAAGGGTGAGACATGTCCGGCCCTGAGGCCATCACATTGTTGTTGTTGTTTTAAGTGCCATTGAATTAGTTCCAACTCATAGGAACTCTGTATAGGGTTTCCAAGGAGCAGCTGGTGAGTTTAAACCATGAACCTTGCAGTTTAAAACCAACTTTGCGGTCCAGTGCTTTATCCCACAACTCCACACCATCACCTTGTTGTTGTTGTGAAGTGCTGTCAAGTCAATTCCAACCCATAGTGACCCTGTATAGGGTTAGTTAATTAAATGTTTGACCAAATGTAATTTTTAGGTGATAATTTGGGATGGCCTTCAAATGATGTTATAAATTTTGGCAGTAAAAACATTCCCCAGCCCTGACATAGATCAAGAGACAGTTGTTCAAACAGAACAAGAGGACACCAAATGGTTTAAAATTAGGAAATGTGTGCACCAGGGTTCTATTCTTTTGCCGTATTTATTCAATCTGCACACTGAGCAAATAATCTGAGAAACTGGTTTATATGAAGAATGTGGCATCAGGATTGGAGGAAGACTCATTAACAACCTACTGTATGCAAATGATACAATCTTGCTTGCTGAAAGTGGAAAGGACTTAAGGCATTTACTGATGAAGATCAAAGACCACAGCCTTCAGTATGGATTGCACTCAATATAAAGAAAACAAAAATCCTTGCCACTGAATCAATAAACAGCATCATGATAAATGGAAAAAAGGCTGAAGTTTTCAAAGACTTCATTTTGCTTGGATCCACTATCAACATTCAAGAAATCAAATGACATATTGCCTTAGGCAAATCTGCTGCACAAGACCTCTTTAAAGTGTTCAAGAACAAAGATATCAGATTGAGAATTTAGGTGTGCCTGACACAAGCCATGGTATTTTCAGCAGCATGTGAAGGTTGAATAGTGAATAAGAAAGACCATAGAAAAATTAATGCATTTGAGTTGTAATGTAAGAGAAGAATATTAAAAGTACCACGGCCGGCTAGAAGAACAAACAAATTTGTGTTAGAAGAAGTACAGCCAGAATGCTCCTTAAAAGCTAAGGTCGCCAGACTTCATCTCTAATACTTTGGACATATTATCAGGAGGGACCAGTCCCTAGGGAAGAACATCATGCTTGGGAAATTGGATGGTCAGTGAAAAAGAGGAAGAGTCCCAGCAAGATGGATTGGCACAGTGGCAGCAACAATGGGCTCAAACTTAAGAATGACTGTGAGGATGGTGCAGGACAGGGCAGTGATTCATTCTATTGTGCACAAGGTCACTATGAGTCAGAACCTACTCAATGGCACCTAATAACAAACAACATCAACGATTATGGGAATGGCACAAGACCAGGCAACTTTTCTTTCCATTTATGCTTGGGGTTACCATGAATTGGAGCAACTCAACAGCAGCTAACAACAGAAACAACAACACAACACTATTCTGATAGAGCTTTTATGAGGACAGTACTTATCCTGCCACACCTGGGGTTTCCACTGAGAGAAAGTGGTGTCCCCAGAAAGAATCAACATTCAAGTGAATACTTTTGATTCCCTTCTTCATCTCCTCACTCATATCTCACTATCCAAATTGACCCCAGCAATCAGTTGCTATTGTTGTCATAAAGGCCATCGAGTCAGTTCCAACTCATAAAGACTCTGTATTGGGTTTCAGAGGAGCAGCTGGTTGTTTTGAACTGCTGACCTTGTGGTTAGCAGCCCAGTGCTTATCCTACAGATCCACGCCAGTATTGTTGTTAAGTGCCAATCCAGTCAATTCCAACCCATAGTGACCCTATGTACAACAGAACGAAACACCACCTGGTCCTTCTCCACGAGGTGCCTCAAAATCAAGAGGAATCCACTCTGTGTGCCTTGGCCTCTAACACTTACCATCTCCAGCATGGTAGGAGAAGAGGGCTTCTTGCCTTGCGATACTTCTCACAGACCCGGCCAGACCCTACCAGTAACTGCTTCAAGGTTTAAGAGAAAGTGGGTAAATCGCAGTCTAGAACCCACAGTCTAGGCTTGAGGAGAGAAACAGATGATATTGCCCTGTTCTGCAATGCAGACTATCAGGAATAAAGCTAATACTGCATTATGAACTTTTGGTTCTTTCAGACCATTTTAGTTGAGTAAAAGTCTGCAGAGAGTAAGAGTAAAATAGGCTCCGACATATTAACAAGGCTCCAAGCTCCAAGACCAAGAGGGTATTGAAAGGTTGATTCAATTTCTTGCCTCATGGTATTGTCAAATAACAATGGTCAGAGTCCTCACAAAATATCTAACTACTTCCTGAGGAAGATGCAATATAATGTTGATGCCTTCCAATACATCATTGGTGTTTAATAAACCCTGTTAGTTTCTTTCTGCTTTTAAAATAAATCTATTTTAGAAGAGACTCGCCGCTTACATATCACAGGTTCTCGGCCCTATGACAGTTGGTACAGTAAAAGCATCACTAGAAATAATTGAGATGACACTGGTGGCCCCTGATGAACACTCTCTCCTCCCAGTCATGCCTCTGTATAGTCCTCCCCCTTTAAATCTGTGTCTGTGACTTGCTTCAACCAACTGGCTGTGGGGAAGTTGATGCTTGTCAGGCCCGGGTTTACACATTAAGGTCTGGCAGCTTCTGAACTACCAGCTCTGAGAAGTCCAGCTATGCTCTGGAGAGACCACATAGAGACTCTACATGCAGACACCGTATGATGAGAAACAGGCACTGAGTGTACATGGAGAAGAACAGAGGCACCTGACCAACAATACGAACCAACAGGAAGATAAAGGGAAGAAGACCCCCTACTTGAATCTACATTTCCTCTTCTCAGGAATTCCTGGATTCCCAGTGCATCATTTGAAAAAGCATCAATGAGGAACTGAAAGTTGGGATCTAGTGGCAGTGCTGTCCTTAATGAGCTGTGTGGGGAAGTCACTTCATCTCTATGTGTCTCAGTGGAGGCCTAACTAGATGATCTCCATACTCTGTTTGCAATAAAATCTGATTCCCAAGTAACTAGATTCTTCTCCTAGCAAAGAATAAGTTAAATAGTGCCTCTGCAACCTGCAAGTCATCCATGTGTGGAGTAATCAACCAGAGTAATTATTCCAATCATCATTTCTATAAATGCTGGATTCTGTAGAACCTGGGTCACTAAAAATAGCAGAAATACCTTCAAATTTAACCTGGTGGGAATCCATACTCACATTCCAGGTAAACAACATGGTTCAAGTTTTTGTAAAATGGTTGGGATTATGGGGCATGACCTGATATGCAATATTCATATAAGAATGCATCATATCATCAAAAGATTCTATAACAGAAACAAATCGCATTTCAGTGGGTCCATGGATATATATCCACCACTCATCTGTCAGTTTGTTTTACTGTGGTGGCTTGTCAGTTGCTGTGATTCTGAAAGCTATGCCACCGGTATTTTAAATACCAGCAGGGTCACGCAGGTTTCAGATAAGCTTCCAGATGAAGACAGACTAGGAAGAAGGAGTGACAAACTACTTCCGAATATTTAGGCGCTGAAACCTTATGAACAGCAGAGAAACACTGCCAGATATAGTGCCAGAAAATGAGCCCCTCAGGTTGGAAGACAATCAAAATGCCACTGGGGAAGAGCTGCCTCCTCAAAGCAGAGTTGACTGTGATAACACGAATGGAGTAAAGCCCACGGGAGAAAAACCCATGGGACCTTCATTTGCTGATAGGGCACAACTCAAAATGAAGAGAAACAGCTGTACACATCCATTGAAAA
>NW_006408527.1:8404606-8405047 GCF_000296735.1 Chrysochloris asiatica | reverse complement strand
TCTGCCAAGAAATTTGGAAGACAATTATCTGGCTGACTGATTGGAAGAGATCCATATTTGTGCCCATTCCAAAGAGAGATGACTCAATAGAATGAGGAAATCATCAGACAATCTCTTTGATATCCCATGCGAGTAAAGTTTTACTAAAGGTAATACAGAAACGGATGCAAGCATACATTGACAGAGAACTTCCAGAGGTTGAATCCAATTCAGAAGAGGCTGTGGAACGAGGGATATCATTGCTGATTCGGTGGATCTTGGCTGAAATCAGAGAATATCAGAACGATGTTTACCTGTGCTTTATTGACTATGCAAAGGCTTTTGATTGTGTAGATCATGACAAGCTATGGACAACATTGTTAAGTATGAGTATACCGGAACACTTAATTGTGCTCATGAGGAATCCGTACCTGGACAGAACATGGGAATAATGAATGATTT
>NW_006408527.1:8400131-8403886 GCF_000296735.1 Chrysochloris asiatica | reverse complement strand
CGAGTGAGAGAAAAAGAGGAAGACCCCCAATGAAATGGATAGACTCAAGCGCACCAACAGTAGTGAGGATGACCCAGGATCGGGCAGTGTTTCATTCTGCTGTGCATAAGGTCGCTATGAGTTATGAGTCAGTACTAACTCAATAGCACCTAACAACAACAACAACATGGATATATAGATAGAATGCCCCAATGGATCTTTGGAGTCTGTCGAGCCCAAGTAAGACATATGCTGTGCTCTTGACTTCTTTTTTAGAATATGTATGTTTGTATGTGTAGGTACATGTGCATGCACACATAATATATGAGAGGGCTTCAAAAAAGTTCATGGAAATTTTCCATGATCTTTTAATGCCATCTATAGTGCTTCTTCTGAAGGTAGAACATGCAGCTTCTTTGGTGTGGTGCTGTGGGTTAATGCACTGGCCTGCAAACTTGGTTTGAACTACAAGATTAGCAGTTCAAGTTCACCAGCCACTCCCAGGAAATCCTACATAGGGTCGCGATGGGTCGGAACCCACTCAATGGAAGTTAACAACAACAATCAGCCAATGGACTCCTGGTGTGGCGCTATAGGATCAGCACTGGACTATAGGTCAGCAGTTCAAACCCATGAGCTGTTCCTTGGAAACCCTGTACATGGTTTGAGTTGGAACCAACTGACTCTAAGGCACTTAACAACACACAACAACAACAATCAGCCAAAAGCCCTAATCCTACCCTGCAGGTAGAATATGTAGCCCTTATCAGCCAATAGAGTGCTGGTGTGGCACTGTGGGTTAATGTGCTGGACTGCAAGGTCAGTTTGAACTGCAAGGTTGGCGGTTCAAGCTCACCAGTCGCTCCTTAGAAACCCTATACAGGATTGCTGAGTCAGAACTAACTCAATGGCACTTAATAACAACAACAACAACAATCAGCCAATAGTCTGAAGTACCAACGCTATCTCCAAATTCATATTTTCTGAACTAATCAAGTACCTCCTTCACTGTTCAGTCAAATACGTAGGCTCTACCTGGCTGCCTTTGCCTTGATTTATCCACTGACTCTCATCTGAAACTTTCCAGAAAATCCATGTCTTTGATGCAAATTAGTCAGATTCTACTGCCTCCTCAGATGCCTTTATACCCCTTGAGGGTGTCTGTATCTTCAAGAATGCATGCAATTAAATGTAAGGTTTCCTAAATTCAACCTTCCTCAGCCCACACATAGTTTGCTTCTGATTCACATAATAAAACAAACATCCTCCAACAATTTTAAAGGCTCACCTCCCCCACCATGTAAAGTTCGTTCAGCCAATGGGGCAAGAGGCAAACTATATTGCAGTCATCTGAAATGTCAAACTCATTCCAAGCCTACCATTTGCCCATAAAGCATAACACAGAGATAGTCGAAAAAGAAGTTATTAGAAAATTGCTTTTCATCATAATTACCACAAATAACAAAGGAGAAACTAACTAAAGAAATGACTTATAAAAGTGACTCAGTTTGGGCAATTACACAGATAAAAGCTCCATCCAGCAAGTGGTTCACACAAGTTTATGGTTTCATGCCAACAGTGGTTATTTAGAAAGCCTACAGTAAATATTTCACAATATACTTATGAAACTAGGAGAAACTGTACTTAGAAGATAACACATCTGCCTTACACTTAGAGGTATTAGAGATTACTAAGGATATCAAAAACCAAACCAAACCCACGGTCATTGAGTGATTCCAGCCCATTGTTGTTGTTAAGTGCCTTCAAGCCGGTTCCCACTTAGAGTGAACTTGTGTAGGATTTCCAAGGAGCTGCTGGAGACTTTAAACAGCCAGCCCCTGTCGTCTAGTGCTTCATGCTACAGCTCTACATTGGGTTTCAGAAACTGTAAATATTTATGGAATGCACGACTAGTAGGTTTGAACCTTGCCATTAACAGTCAAATCAGTGCTCTTAAAAACACAAATTTGAATAATACAAATGTATTTTCCTTTATTCTAGAACAATAAAATAATAGAAAGATAATTACTGAGATAAGTGATTAGAACAATTAGGATGTAGTCATGTAAGCACTAAACAAAGACAAGGAAACAACAATTTTACTAATGCGTCAGACTGCAAAGTCATTTGAACGACAAGGTCGGTGGTTCAAGCTTACCAGCTGCTCCTTGGAAACCCTATACTGGGTCGCTAGGGGTCAGAATTGACTCGACAACACTTAACAACAAAAACAAACCTAAATAATAACAAATTACTTGTCTTTTTTTTTTTTATTGTGAATTAAGTGAAAGTTTACAGAGAAGACCCTCAGTCTTACATTCAACAAATCATATATTCTATTTCATCTCAGTGGTTGCAATCCCCTCCATGCAACAATGATCCTGCTTCCTCTCTACTCAATTTTGTCCTTAGATAAATGCTGCCCTTTTGAACTTGAATGATAGAGCATTCCATGGTGAGCATGCCTTACTAGTGCTTTTATGCCTCCTATATGCCTATCTACCATTTGGCTGAAATTGGGCCAGTAAGGTGAGTTCCTTTCCAGACAGGAAGGGTGGTCAGGGGCCATAATCTCAAGTTCCTCCAGGCTCTTTCTGACCAGTCAGCCTGGTCTTTTTTTAATAATTTTTAATTTTGTCCCATATTTCCTCTCACTCTATGTAGGGACTTTTAATGTGATCCCTTTCAGAGCGATTGGTATTGGTAGCTGGGCACCATCTAGTTCTTCTGGTCTAAGAGTTGTGGTGACTGATGTTCACATGTTCCATTGGCCCATTGGACTAGTTGATTCCAAGCATCTTCAATTCTCATCACTCTTTTTTCTACTGCACATGAAGAGACCAATAGCTGTACCTTAGATGGCCATTCATGAGCTTTCAAGATCCCAGACACTATTCACCAAAGTAGGCTGTAGAACATTGTCTTTGTGGACTACGTTATGCGAATTGACCATGGTGTCCCCTGAGATTATGGTCCTGAGCCCTTAAGCCCAGCAATTCATTGCCTCAAGATGTTTGACAGAAAGAACCAACAAGATGATGAATTGGGGAGAAGAGCAGCGAGGATCTCTGTCAGCAACAACACAGAATACAGGACTAAGCAGGTTCAGGGATGGTCCCAGAATTCCAAACCACACATAAAGGAATATTTAGAAAGTTGGAATGCTTACAGCTAGTGCAATTTGTAGCAAAAGCAAGAAATCCAGTGTTTTATGCTACAGGAACAATCAAATAAGATAGATACAGCATTGAAAACAATTCAAAACTGACAAAAGAGGTCCAAATGATTAATAATAAAATATCAGAAATGGACAACACACTGAAAGGTCAAAGGAGTAGAATTGAAGAAATAGAAGCCAGAACTAGTGAGCTAGAAGATAAATCTCTCAACACTACTCAGAAAGAAGAACAAACACGAAAAAGGATTTAAAAAAATCTGAAGAAGGCCTAAGATTCATGTTGGATAACATGAAGAGGAATAACATAAGAATTATTGGCATTCCAGAATAGGAACAATCAAACAAGTCCACAAAGGAGATAGTTGAAGAGCTTCTGGAAGAAAATTTTCCTAACATCATGAAAAGTGAAAAAATACGCATTCAAGAAGCTCAATGAACCCCAGGATGGATAGACCCTAAAAGACAATCAACAAGGCATATAATAATCAAGCTCTCCAAAATCAAAGATAAAGACAGAATCTTGAAAGCAGCTAAGGAAAAGAGAAATATAACATACAAAAGCAAGCAAATCAGATTAAGCTCAGATTTCTCAACAGAA
>NW_006408527.1:8385777-8394093 GCF_000296735.1 Chrysochloris asiatica | reverse complement strand
TCTACCACATTCATAGGTGTGTTTTCAACAAAGGTAAATACCCATGTACAAATATCCTCTTACAAACCCATATATATTTGTACATATACTCCCGTTCTTCCCCCATACCTATTTAGCCTGTGTCTCTATCCATATATCTACCTGCAGAACACTGTTGTTCCAAGGTTGTATATGTAACATTATTTACCTTTATCCCCCTTTTACCCTTGCACACCTCTTTGTGTCTTCAGCTATCTTCATCATTCTTCTGTCAATCTCCCACTTCTTGTATATTGCCCTCCTCATCACATAGTTAACATATATCTACCCTCTACCCAGTGAGTAATTTTCCCTTCCCTCTCACCCCCAGTAACCATCAAAAAATGTTTCTTATAGCATGAAAACTTTTCCTTGAGTTTTTACAATAGTAGTCTCATACAATATTTGTCCTTTTGTGATTGATTAATTTCATTCAGCACAATGTCCTCCAGGTTCATCCATGTTATGAGGTGTTTCAAAGATTCATCATTATTTTTCAACATTTCATAATAATCTACTGTGTGTATATACCAAATTTCATTGATCCATTCTTTAATTGATGGTCACTTAGGCTGTCTCCATTTTTTTTATTATTACTATTGTGATAGAGTGATGTGATAAACATCAGTGTGCATATATATCTGCCCCTGTCTTGACTCTTATTTCTTGTGGATATGTAATAAATAAAGGGATTGCTGGGTCTATTTCCAACTTTCTAAGGAAGTGCCATAGCATTTTCCACAGTGATTATACAATTCCATAGACCCACCAGCAGTGTAGGAGGGTTCCAATCTCTCCAAACACTCTCCAGTGTTTGTTGTTTTCTGTTTGTTTGTTTGTTTTTAATTTCCTATTAATGCTGGTGTGAGATGATATTTCATTGCTATTTTGATTTGCATCTCTCTAATGGCTAATGTGGAGTTGCAGGTTAATGCACTGAACTGCAAGGTCTATTTGAACCATAAGGTCAGTGGTTCAAGCTCACCTGTCGCTCCTCAGAAACCATACTGAGGATCGTTATGGGTCGGAACCAACTCGACAGCACTTAACAACAACAAAAATAAAGGCTAATGATCATGAACATTTCATCATATGTTTATTAACTGCTTGAATGTCTTCTTTGGTTACATGTCTGTATGTGTTCTCTACTCATTATTTTTCATTGGGTTGCTTGTTTTTTTGTAGAGGTGTTGTAGTTTTCTATCAATTTCGGAGGTCAATCCCTTGTCTGATAAGTCATTGCAAAAAAAAAAAATTCCCAGTCCCCCGCCAGAGAAGGAGTCAGAGATGGTGGCATGGAGAGGGGGAGAGGCTGAGGACTCTAGATTCATCAACTAAGAAGAGAAGGACTAAGAGCTGGTGGCCAGGAGCAGACTTGCAGAATGTGCCCTTTGGAGATGTAATTTATTATATATGCCTGAGTGGGTTTTTTTGTTTGTGTGTTTTTTTAAAAAAAGCTAAAGTGGATAAAGAGAAATACTTTTAACTGATGGTATATGGAGGGGATTATAATCAATGTAATGAAACAAGTTATATGAAGTGTTGAATGTGAAACTGATTATGTGCCCTGTAAACTTTCACTCAATCCACAATAAAAAACTTAAAAAAAAAAAATTCCCAGTCTCTGAGCTCTTTTTTAATTTTTATTATTATTATTTTGAGCTCTCTTTTTATTCTTTTGGCAAAATCTTTTGATGCACATAGTATCTAATTTTTAGGAGGTCCCACTCATCTATTTTGTCTTCTACTGTTTATGTTTTTAGTTACATTTGACGGTGTATTTACATCATGTATTAGAGCCCCTAAGTTTGTCCTTACTTTTTTTATTGGTGATCTTTGTAGTTTTAAGTTTTATATTTGGATCTTTAATCTATGTTGAGTTTGTTTTATATATGTTATGATATATGGGTCTTGTTTCAGTTTCCTGCAAATGGATTTCCAGTTTTGCCAGCTCCATTTGTTAGAAACCTGTTTAGTGTGGTTTGTCCCTTTGTCAGAGATTAGCTGACTGTATGTCAATGGATTTATTTCTGGGTTCTCAATTCTGTTCCATTGATATACGTATTTTTTGTTGTACTAGTACAAGACTATTTTAACCACTGTGGCTGTGTAGTAGGTTTTGAGATCAGGGAGTGAAAGGCATCAAATTTGTTCTTCTTTTTAAGCAGTGCTTTGCTTGACTGAAGTCTGTTTCCTTTCCATATAAAGTTAGTGATCATTTTTCCATCTCTCTACAAGAATGATGTTGGTATCTTCATTGGGATTTCACTTTCACTACATATTGTCTTGGGTAGTGTTGACATTTTCACAATGTTAAATCTTCCTATCCATGAGCATAGTACATTCTTCCACTTTTGTAAGTCGTTTTTGGTTTCCTGTAGGAGTGTTTCATAGTTTTCTTTGCATAAGTCTTTTGTTTATCTGTTTAGATTTATTCCTAAATATTTCATCTTTTGGGTAGCTATTGCAAATTATATTGTTTCCTTAATTTCCTTTTCAAAGCTGTCCTTATGGAATCCAACTGATTTTGGTATGTTGATCTTATACTCTGCCACATTGCCAAGCCTTTCAATAAGTTCCAATAACTTTCTTGCTGAATCTTTGGGATCTTCGATGTATAGGATCATATCATCTGCGAATAGAGTTTTACTTCTTCTTTGTAAATGGTATGGTTTTCCTGATTTCCTTTTCTAAGCTCTGTTTAGTATTGTAAAGGAATGCAACTGGTTACTGGATGTTGATCTTGTACCCACCCTGCCACTATGCTGAACTCTCAGTGAGTTCCAGTCATTTTCTTTCTGAGTCTTTGGGGTTTTCTATGTATAGAATCATATTGTCTGCAAATAGAGTTTTACTTCTTTGTCAATTTGGATACATTTAATTTTCTTTTCTTGACTTATAGCTTTGGCTAAGACTTCCAGACAGTATTGAATAGGAGTGGTGATAAAGGACATCCTTGTCTAGTTCCTGTTCATGAGGGTAAAGTTTTCAGTTTTTCTCCACTCAGAGTAATGTTGAGTGTTGGTTTTGTATATAAACACTTAATTATGTTGAGGAATTCCTCTTATATTCATATTTTGTTTTTATCTTAAATGGGTGGTGAACCGAGAAAAACTTAAAGACTCAGAAAGAAAGTTACTGGAACTCACTGAAATATTCAAAGCTCTAAAAAGGAAATCAGGAAAACCATACCATTAACAATAGCCACCCAAAAGATGAAATACTTAGCAATACATATAACAGAGAAACAAAAGACCTATGTAAAGAAAATTACAAAACACTACTACAAGAGACTAAAAGAGACCTACAAAAATGGAAAAATATACCCTGCTCATGGATAGGAAGAACTAGCATTGTGAAAATATCAGCACTAGACAAGGCAATCTATATACATATAAATGCAATTCTAATCCAGATTCCAATTATCATTTTTTAAATAAATGGAAAAGCTAATCACTAACTTTATATGGGAAAAAAATGAGACCTCAAATACTCAAAGCATTACTAAAAACGAAGAACAAAGTAGGAGGCCTCACACTTCCTGATCTCAAAACCTACTACACAGTCACAGTAGTCAAAACAACATAGCACTGATACAATGAAAGGCACATAGATCAGTGGAACCTAACTGAGAATCCAGAAGTAAATCCATCCAACTGATCTTCAATAAAGAGCCAAATACATTCGTTAAGGAAGAGATAGTCTCTTCAACAAATGGTGCTGGCAAAACTGTAAATCCATTTACAAAAGAATGAATCAAGAGCCACATCTCAAACTATATACAAAAACAAACTCAGCAAGGACTAAAGACCTAAATGTGAAACCTAGAACTATAAATATCATCAATGAAAAAATAGGGGCAAACTTAGGGGCTCTGATATACGGCATAAAGACACTATCAAACTTAACTAAAAATACACAAACAACAAAAGACAAAATAGATGAATGGGACCCCCTAAAACTCAGACATTTATGTGCATCAAAGATATTTCACCAAGAGAGTACTGAGACAGTAAAAAGAGAATCCACAGAAAAACAGCGCCGAGGGGTGGGTCCATGAGCTCCAGTCCTCATGGGTGCTGAGGGCCACAGGGCAGGATCACCCTGGCGGCGCTGCAGCAGCTCCTTGTGCAAGAGGCAGTTGATACCATCATGAAGAGTCTGGAGAGACAGAACAACCAGAAGATGCAGGGCATCATGTTCCGGTGCAGCGCCAACTGTTGTGAGGCCAGCCAGGCATCCATGCAACAGGTGCACAGTGTATTGTATGCTGCCATGCACCGATGCCCCAAGCACATGCCCTTGTGACCAGTAAGTTGGAGAGGTTCCAGGACTGCCTGGCCTGGTGTACCATGCATTGCAACAACAAAGCCAAAGACTCAATGGATGCAGGAAATAAGGAGCTGCTGGTGAAGCAGCAGCTAGAGAGCTGTGTGACCAGGTGTATGGATGACCACATATATCTCATCCCATCCATGACCAAGAAAATTAAAGAGTTTCTCTCATCCATTGCAAAATAAAAGTCTTCGTCAGTGGCCATTGGGGATAAGGGCAGGAATCTACATAAAATGAAGAAAGGAAATTTGGGTTTTCATAAGTGAAGTTTATGAATGAAAAATTCATGATGGCAGGAAGTTTAAGGAACATGGCTCCTGGCTCTGGATGTTGGTTCTTTTATAAGTTTGAAACCACAGCGGGGAAAGTGGGAAAAACTGGTGTTAAAATTTGGGTCTGAGGTAGCACAAAAGAATTATTTCAAGCCTATATCGTATATGGCAAGTGTGTATGCTAGCAGTAGGTATCTCCCCTGCTTTACCAAACCAGAGCTCTCCAGGGCACCAGATTCTCCTTAGTAATCTAGTACCAACAGAATGGCAGATTACTTCAACCTGCCTGTAATCTGGTGGAGTTTGAGGAGGGGTATCTCTGTTTGCTGCCAATCTTCTGTTTACAAGAAATATCACCACCTGATTTTCCAAAAGCTGTAAAACAAAATCCATAAGATCACTAATTTAGAAGTAGGAAAAACAGATCTTTGTTTTGCTTTCTATACAAGGATCTGAAATTGATGTCCTTTAAGAGACAGGGTAGTATAGATAAGAACTTTGAAAGGTTCTTTGGCCATCATCTGGCTGTCAAGCTGTACTTTTCTTGAAATTCTTATATGTTGCATTTTTCAGTGTGAAGACATGAGAGGCAGTGTGACATGCTGGGTATGGAAAGCCGAGTTTCCTTCTCACTGGCTATCATGGTGTCCCTGGGGCTGATTTGATTGTGATATATACCAGTATCAGGAAATGAACAGTGAAAGAAACTGTTGGCTGCTTAGTTAAGAAAGTTCAACTGGATTTGGAAAGACTTAGCTTTTCATTGACCAGAATGAAATGAAAGCCTAACCCAGTATTGCTTACTTATTCTTATTGTTAGTTACCATCAAGTGGACTCCAAATCATGGCATGCATCACCAAACGCAACGTTCTCCAGGCCTGTGCCACCTTCATGATCACTGGTGTGGCTGACTCCACTGTGGCAATCTGTCTCACTGAGGGGTTCCTCTACCAAACATAATGTCTTTTCTAGTGATTGCTCTTTCCTGATAACATGTCCAACTGTTTATTTATCCTGTAAGAGCCCTGTTAGCAACATGAAAGTCAAGGGAGAAAAAGTACGTGATTCAGGGGCTAGAGAGAGCTGTGACTCCTTTGGAGCAAAGGAGGGGTGCCTCCTCATTACCAAATGCCACTTCTGTGGTATGCAGTGTTCCAACTTCAATGACACCTTATTTTGATAAGGGCCTTGTCACCTTTCTACCAACTTATTACTTGAAGTGATCATGTAGCCTGTTTGTTTTCTGTTTCAAGGCTGTGATATGTTTTCCTGGTGGTTCAATTAAAGAAACATATTCATTTTTACCAAAAAAAGAAAGAGAGAGAGAGAATCCACAGACTGGCAAAAAATTTTGGCTATGACATATCAGACAAGGGACTAATCACTAAAACTTATAGAACACTTCACACTTCAACAAGAAGACAAAAATTCCCATTAAAAATGGGCAGAGGATATGAACAGACATCACTAAAAACAAGACATTCAGGTGGCCAACAAACATGAAAAAATGCTCAAGATCACTAGCCATTAGACGCAAATCAAAATAACAATGAGGTATCATACTACCTCAACATGAATAACAAAGTTCAAAAAACCAGAAAACAATAAATGCTGGCAAGGGTGTAGAGAGACTCTGACACTCCTACACTGTTGATGGCACTGAAAATGGTGCAACCACTGTGGAAAACAGTATAGCACTTCCTCAAAAAGTTGGAAATAGAAATACCATATGACCCAGCAATCCCTGTACTTGGTATATATCCTCAAGATATGAGAGCCATGACACAAGTAGATACATGCACACCCATATTCATTGCAGTACTATTCAAAACAGCAAAAGATGGAGACAGTCCAAATGCCCATCAACAGAAGAATGGTTATACAAACTTTGGTACATACACACACAGTGGAATACTATGCAACATTGAAGAATGATGACAAATCCATGAAACACCTCATAGCATGGATGAAACTGACATTATGTTCAGTGACATTAGTCAATCACAAAAGGACAAATATTGTATGAGAAGACTGCTATAAAAGTTAAGAAAACATTTTCTTGCTAAAAGAAATATTCTATGATTATTACCAAGGGTGGGTCAGAAGGAAAAATTATTCACTGGGTAGAGATAGACACGTTAACTTGGGTGATGGGGAAGGCAATATGCAACAAAAAGGAGATTGGCACAGGAAAGGTGAAGGTAGTAGAAGACACAGGTGGGATTTAAAGTGAACAGAGATACATACTGCTAACTGGTGGTACATGGAAGGGACTAGAATCATTGTAATAACATGAATCAGTGTAAGGTTTATTGAATGTGGAACTGATATTCTGTAAACTTCTCAATTCACAATAAAAAGGTTTTTCTTAATCACTGTTTGAGAGAATAGAGAAGACTGAGGAGTAGAGAAGAGTTCAATTGGTATGGTACACCTAAACAAAATCTAAAATCGTAATACCAGGAAAAGTCATTTTGTGACTCAATTACATTTTCAATAATAAAAGTCCATGAGGATGACTCTTCTAAATCGCCTACGGTCCAATCCACGCGCTAAATAAACTGAACTCCCAAGAGATTCATTCAGTAGTTATTTGCTTTGTCTCTGATTTTAATATCCTACAGAAATACATTTTTTATTAAGTCAGTAAATTACAATGGGGAAAGTGATTTCAATTTCAAAAGTAAACTCAAACACTTCATTTACTGGGTAGTTACCTCTAAGTACATGGTTTCAAAAGCATAACCTCCCTCTTCATTCAGCATCAAATGAAGGATTTTGAAATAATAAAGACAGACAAATATATTTCACAAACAGTATGCATGAGAATAAGAAAACACATAAAAACGCACTATAAAAATAGATTTTTTATCACTTAATGATATTTACTTAATAAATAAAAGGTCAGTGATATGTTGAACTAATGCTAAAATACATTTGTGTGATTGTTAGAAAGTAGAGTAGTAAATGAATCAGTCTGGTGGTTTTCTTCAGTCATAATAATTTATTTACGAAAATCTGTATGTATTATAGGCGCTTTGGAGAAAACGTCTTAGACTATCATTTAATAACAACAACAAAAATTCATTCCCAGCACTCCAAAAAATAAATGTGATTCAAAGTAATCATTGCAAAAATAGCAGATAATACTAGGGGGGAAACAGTGTGGTTTTTTAGTAAGTTTACATTGACTTTCTGTCTTATTACAACACTACCTTGACAAACAGTTTAAGAAGACAGTATAGTACTAGGGTTGTTGTTATTGTTAGGTGCCATCAAGTGGGTTCCAACTCATAGCAATCCTATATACAGCTACCTGGTGCTGCGCCATCCTCCTAGCCATTCCTATATTTGAACCCACTGATGCAGCCACTGTGTCAATACATTTCATTGAGGGTTTTCCTCTTTTTTGTTGACCCTCTACCAAACATCATGTCCTTCTGTACAGACTGGTCCCTCTTGACAACAATTCCAAAGTACATGAGATAAAGTCTCGACATCCTCAAGCATTCTGACTGTACTTCTTCCATCACAGATTTATTTACTCTTCTAGTGCATCATAGTATATTATATTCTTGCCAACATCATAATTCAAAGGCATCAGTTCTTTGGTCTTCTTTATTCATTGTGCAGCTTTTTTTTCAATGTTTTATTGTGAATTATGTGATAGTTTACATGGGAGAACATTAG
>NW_006408527.1:8382509-8384688 GCF_000296735.1 Chrysochloris asiatica | reverse complement strand
TATTTTTCCTGTAGGTCTTTTTTTCAAGATGTATCTTCTGTTCCTCTCATTGTCCAGCTTTTGCATGTATATAAGACAACTGAAAATATCATGGCTTGGGTTAGGTTCAAAATGACATCCTTGCTTTTCCATTCTTTAAAGAGGTCTTGTGCAGCAGATTTGCCCAGTTCAATAAGTTGTTTGATGTTGATTATTGATGCAAGTAAAATGAAGTCCTTGACAACTGTGATATGTGGTTTTCATAATTTACTTATTGGTCCAATTGTGAGTATTTTGTTTCTTCATGTTGAGATGTCAATCATATTGTTCTTTATAAGTAAGTGCTTCAAGTCCTCTTCACTTTCTGCAAGCAAGGTTGTGTCATCTGCATATCACACACAGGCTTTTAATTAGCCTCTCTCTAATCCTGATGTTGAGTTCCTGTTCAAATAGTCAGCTTCTTGGATTATTTACTCAGCATACAGACTAGGTGTGGTGAAGAATACACCCCTGCTTTCCTTATTTTAAATAACATAGTAACTCCTTGTTCTGTTCAAATGACTGCCTCTTATTCTATGCACAGGTTCCCCATGAGCACAATTAAGTGTCCTCAAATTCCCATAGTTTGCAATGTTGTCCATAATTTCCTACAATTCAAGCAAAATGCCTTTGCACTGTCAATAAAATACAGGTAAATATCATTCTGGTATTCTCTGCTTTCAGCCACAACCCATCTGATATCAGCAATGATATCCTTAATTCCATGTGCTTTTCTGTTAATGTACTGTTGCAACTATTTTTTAATTATCTTCAGCACAATTTTACTTGCATATGATGTTAATGCTACTCAATCATTTCCACATTCTGTTGGATCACCTTCCTTGGTAATGGACACAAATGTGATCACTTCTAGTTAGTTGGTCATCTATCTGTCCTCCAAATTTCCTAGCATAGACTAGTAAGCCCTAACAGTACGACATCCATTTGTTGAAACGTTTCCACTGATATTCCATCAGTGGACCTTTGTTTCTCACCAATGCCTTCAATGCAATTCAATTTCTGTCTTCAATACCATCGGTTATTGATTATATGTTACCTCCTGAAATGGTAATTTTAACCAGTTCTTTTTTTTTACAAACTCTGTATGTATTCCTTCCATCGTTTTGTTTTGTTTTGGTTTTTTTTGTCTTTCTGAAAATTGATTTTTTATTGTCATAAAAATATACATTATACAACATTTACCAATTCAACATTTTTCAGGTGTATAATTTAGTAACATCAATTACACTAATCATGTTATGCAATCATCATCCGCAATTGTTGCCTAATATCCCAAATTCCTAAACAATGCCTCTCCCTTTCCGCTTTCCTTATGGCAACCTGGTCTTTGGTCTCTATACATTCATCTATTCTTGTTAATTCATGTAAGTAGGATTATACAATATTTATCCTTTTATAATTGACTTATTTCCAGGAACAACATTTTTGAGGCTCATCTATGCTGTAGCATGAATCAGGACTACTTTTTCTCTTTAGGGCTGAGGAGGTTTCCATTGTTTGTATGTACTACATTTTGTACGTCCATTCATTCATTGTTGAATAATTAGATTGTTTTCATCCTTTGGTGTTGTGAATAGTTCTATGCTCAACTTTAAATTTAAAAAAAACCAAAAACTTTTTTTGTTGTTTGGTTGAAGTTTCCCGGGGCGGTTCTTCGCTTTACATTCAACAAATCATAACACTTGTTTCAACTCATTGATTGCAATTCCATCCATGTAATATTACTTATCCTACTTTCTCCCTAAAGGAGCTCGAGTAGTGTAGTAGTTAATAGTCGGGCTGCTAACCTTAAGATCAGCTGTTTGAAACTACCAGAAGTTCCACAGGAGACAGACAGGGCTTTCTGCTCCCTTGGAAACCCTATACAGGGTGACTATGACCAACTCCACAGCACATAAGCAACCACTTCCTCCCTATGTTTCTTGTTTCCATTCCTCCTTCTTTCCCAGTCGTTTGGAACTTTGTCCTTTGGTAAGTGCTTTCCTTTTGATCTCAAATGGTTGACCATTTTATGATGTGCAGACCTCATAATGTTGTGTCACCCTATATACTTACCTGTTTATTACTTGACTGAATATTGAGCCACAGGAGTGACTATGGACCATAGTCTCAGGGATCCATCAGTGTCTATCTGACGAGT
>NW_006408527.1:8372357-8379049 GCF_000296735.1 Chrysochloris asiatica | reverse complement strand
GGAGTCGGTTCCAACTCATAGCGACCCTGAACATGGTTTCCAAGGCTGTAAATCTTTACGGGAGCAGAATGCCTCATCTTTCTCCTGAGGAACCGCTGGTAGTTTCGAACTGCCGACCTTGAGGTTAGCAGCCCGATTCGTAACCACTATGCTACCAGAGCTCCTTTTAGAAAGGCCTACTATACTTCCAAAAAAAACAGCCTTTGAAAATCCTATGGAAAATAGTTGTACTCTGATGTACAAAGGGATTCGTGAGTCAGAGCTGATTCGATGGCAACTAATTTTAATAAAGGAACTATTTACAGATATGTGGGTAA
Source organism: Chrysochloris asiatica (assembly GCF_000296735.1). NCBI lineage: Eukaryota > Metazoa > Chordata > Mammalia > Afrosoricida > Chrysochloridae > Chrysochloris > Chrysochloris asiatica. The sequence continues at coordinate 8,378,732 of NW_006408527.1, read as the reverse complement.
CATACAAGTAGTAGTGTGCTGATAAACTGCCTCTCTGGGAAAGGAAGAGCTCTGATTTATGATGTTTGCCAGTTTCTGAGATTTAAATTATCCCACCATGGCAGATTTTAAGGTACAGAAGCCAAGTCCCTGACCTAAAGAAGAGATATATGCATGGTCAGACCTTGAGAGGTGCTATCAGCCAGCTCCAGGCTGTCCCAGCATGCCACTGAGGCAGATATTAAAGGATAATGCAATATCCCAGGTTTGGAAACTTTAAGCACTCCCAACCCAATCCAACCCAGAGAGAGTGAGATGGAGCAACAACCTTTGGTCAAGGGAAAAAAGCAGTAGGAAAAGGTGACCTAGAAGGACTCTAAATGTCTAAATCAACTGGATGACAATAGGTTTTGTTTTATGGTGACCTTGCAAAGAAATAGCTTGGAGAATAAATACCACAATTCTCCTCGTTCCTTCCCATCTCACTGTGGTACACCCCTAAGTTTAAACCCAGCTAAAAGGTGGAGTCCTGGTGTGTCACTGTAGGATAAGCACTGGGCTGCTAACCACAAGGTTGGCAGTTCAAACCCACCAGCTGCTCCTAGTAAACTTTATACAGGGTCTCTATGAGTTAGAACCGACTGGATGACAACCACCCACCCAGGGGGAAACAGAAGATAAGCTGTATACCAGCCCACAAAGAGGCTCAGATCATAACCTTACAGATAGCAGACTCAAACCCTAAGCATGCCAATGATACTTAGAGGAAACAAAAGTAAAGAAAATAAAAACTTAAAAATCTCTTTCCAGTTGAAATGACTATAATCTCATTACTCAAATTAACTCCATTTTCTTTGCCATAGTTGTGAAGTTCTCCTCTCAAAAATCTTTTCCGAATTCACTCTTAAATTGAAACCAAAGTTAGAAAGGAGACAAATATCAAGAAAAAGACAATATATAATAAAAGGAATAATAGACAGCTCAATGAGGGGAACAATACATTAGGGAGATACACACACACACACACACCTTAGAAAAAATCAACCATTTGAGATCAAAAGGGCAGAATTTGCCCAAGAGCAAAGTTCAGAAGGGTTAGGAAAGGAGGAGGAATGGAAACAGGAAACACAAGAAGGGAAAGAGATAATGGATGGTACATTAAGAGAATGATACTCAATAAGATGAAACAAAATGTGCACAAATTATTTAATGTAAAACTGATGATCTGCTGTGTAAACTTTTGCCCAATTCACCACAAAAAGTTAAAAAATAAAAATTATTTTCAAAAATTGCCTATCTATGAGGAGGCTTAAACAGTTCATGGAAAAATGGAATTAAAGGTAGATTTTTTTTGAAGAAGGGAAAACTTTAATGGTTCCACAATTTGTTACTCAGTCTATAGGAGACATTAGAAAGAAATTACAATGGTAGAGGCAGGACCCCAGACTCCCCTCGCGCAACTGGTTGAGAAAATTTTTTAACAGTAAGGATCCTGAAGCTGAAGATAAAGTGAAAACAAACACCCAATTATTGGCAATGGCACTCAAAAGCCCACCTCAAGATAACCCTACAGTACCCTGGGGACTGAGACTTACATGGGTGCCAGTAAGTATTGAGCCAGAGGAGTGTAAGTACTGCAAAAAGAAAGGCCATTGGAAGGCGGAATCTCCTGAGCATCCTGAAGCAGGGAACCCAAGTGACTTCCCCTGGAAGCCAGCTCCGCAAAGTCCACCATGGCTGAAGTCCTTTTCCTCTGAGGAAGAAGGGCGGTCCTACTAATGGGGCCCTGAGGTGCTCTCAGCTCCTGTCCAGAAGACCATCACCATCTCCATAGCAGAGCCTCAGTTTACTCTCAACATGGGAGGTAAGGCGACTGAATTCTTATTAGACACAGGAGCTGCCTTCTCTGGTTTGACCCACAATCCAGGTCCACTCTCCATGCCTGACTGTATAGTTTTTGGGATCAACGGAAAGCCCACGGACACTCAGTCTGAGAAAGACATACCTACTAAAGAGTAGCAATATGCCTGTGTGTCTGGGAAGGGCCTAAATTCCTGTTTAGGGTGCTGCAAGTCTCTTGAAATTGCAAAAGCAGCATGGCGGCTGCACTCTCTTCCAAGACGTGCAAAGCCATCCCAAGATGCATGGGGAAGAACCCTGGATACCATGGAAGCCACCCTGGCCCTGGAGAATAACCTGAACCAGTCTCTCCTGGATCTGCACACTGTGGGTGCTACCCACACAGACCCCCACCTCTGTGACCTTCTGGAGAATCGTTTCCTCAACAATGTGGTGACAATTATCAATAAGATGGACAACTACCTCACCAACCTCTGCAGGGTGGCCAGTCCTCAGGCAGGGCTGGGTGAATCTCTCTTGGAGAGCCTCAACCTCAAGCACGACTAGGCACCTGCAGAGCCCAGCAACCTATAACCTATGAAGGGCCTTCAGCATACTCCTTCCATTCTCATACTTTCAGCCTGAACTTCACCCTCCAGCCACACAGGTAGCATTGCCACCACCCTGGAGCCTCTCTTCTCCTAAGCCGTGAACCAAATGAAAACAGTAAAGCTTTAACAGCAAAAAAGAAGATGGAAGAAATATAGAGAGTCAATGTACCAAAAAGAAATTGTCAATGTTCAACTATTTCAAGAGGTGGCATATGATCTACAGTCTATGATAGAGAAGGAAGAAGTCCAAGGTGCATTGAAGGCATTGGCAAAGAACAAGGCTCTGGGAACTGATGGAATACAAATTGAAATCTTTCAACAAACTGATGCAGCACTGGAGGCACTCACTCATCTATGCCAAGAAATTTGGAAGGCAACTAACTACCTGGCCAACTGACTGGAAGAGATCCATATTAGTAACCATTCCAAAGAGAGGTGGCTCAACGTAATGTGGAAATCATTGCACAATATCATTAATACCGTATGCAAGTAAAATTTTGCTAAAGATAATTTTAAAACGGCTGTAATAGTACATTGACAGAGAACTGCCAGAGGTTCAAGCTGGATTCAAACAAGAACATAGAACCAGGGACGTCACTGTTGATATCAGATGGATCTTGGCTGAAAGCGCAACATACCAGGAAAGTGTTTACCTGTGCTTTATTGACTATGCAAAGGCTTTCAATTATATGGATCATGATTAGCTTTGGGCAACATTGTGCAGAATGAGTATTCTCTAACATTTAATTGTGCTCATGAGGAACCCTGCACATAGAGTAAGTGGCAGCAGTTCTAACAGAACAAGGAAACAGTGAATGGCTTAAAATAAGAAAAGGTGTGCTCCAGGGTTGTAGTCTTTGACCATACTTATTCAATCTGTACGCTATGCAAATAATCAGAGAAGCTGGATTGTATGAAGAAGAACGTGGCATCAGGATTAGAGAAAGACTCATTAACAACCTGTGATGTGCAGATGATATAACCTTGCTTGCTGGAGGCGAAGATAACTTAAAATACTTACTGATGAAGATCAAAGACCACAGCCAACTATATGGGTTGCACCTCAATGTAAAGAAAACAAAAATCCTCAGCATTGGACCAATAAATGACATCCATATAAATGGAGAAAAGATTGACGTTGCCAATGACTTCATTTTACTTGAATCAACTATCAACACTCATACAAGCAGCAGTCAAGAAAACAAACGATGTATTGTATTAGGCAAATCTGCTGCACAAGACCTCTTTAAAGCATTCAAGAGCTATAATGTCAGTTTGAGGACTAAGGTGCACTTGACCATGGTATTTTTAGTAACCTCATATGCATGCATGTGAAAGCTGGACAGTGAATAAGGAAGACTGTAGAAGAATTGAAACATTCGAGTATGGCTTTGGAATACTGAAAGCCATAAGAACAGATCTTGGAGTGCCAGAAGAACAAATCTGCACTGGCAGAAGTATAGTTACAATGTTCCTTAGAAACTAGGTATAGTATAGTTACAATGCAGAAGTATAGTTACAATGCTCCTTAGAAACTAGGATGGACAAACTTAGACTGTCATATTTCGGACATATTATCAGGAGAGAACAGTCCCTGGAGAAGGACATCATGTTTGATAAAGGGGAGGGTCAGTAAAAAAAAGGAAGACCCCCAGTGAGATGGATTGGCACAGTGGCAGCAGCAATGGGCTCAAGTGAAGCAACAATTGTGAGGTAGGTACAGAACCAGGCAGTGTTTTGTTCTGTTTTGCATAAGGTCACTATAAATCGGTACTGACTCCACAGCACCTAACAACAGCAACAACAACAACACTGACTCAGTCAGTCATAGACCATAATTTTTAAACCACATCCAACTAATAAAAGGAGTTGTCGTTTAAAATTTACATAATGAATAATTTGTCATTTAATAAATAATTTTGGTATGAGCAAGCACACCAATCATTGACATACCTGTACAATACCCTGTCAGAAGAATCGTAAGTTATTGCTGCTAAGAGGAAAGAGAGGTTCTTCAAGCAGAGATCATGGGAAGGAAGAGCTGCTGGAGTTGGCTAGAGGGAGCCCTGTCCAGCAAGACTGCAACTGCATACTGAACAATCAAAGCATCCAACAAATTCATACTGAAACAAACTCATACTTAAAACACAACAATGAGGGAGAGCAACCTAAGACAGCATGCCAAAGAAGGCAGATGCTAGGAAAGCCCAAAAGAATGAGATTTTTCTAATCTAAGGAAACTACATCAAAACAAAGCTTCATACAATCTGAAATCTTCTTTAAATTGACCCATCGATTTGGAAAATTTGATCATCTCACATCCAACCTCACACACACACAAAAAAAGCTATAAAATCTAAAAATAATTTGATGTGAGGTTTTTAAAAGGGGGAAATATGTGGTAAGTGTTAATTCAGTATAAACCAAACCAGACCCACTGCTGTGGAGCTGATGCTGATTCTGTGTAGGGTTTCCAAAACTATGAATCTTTACAGAAGCAGAAAGTCTCATCTTTCTCCCAAGGAATGGCTGTGGGTTTGAACTGTCAACCTTGTAAGAGCAGTCCAGTGTTTATCCTACAGTGCCACCTGGGCAGTATGGTGGTGGTGGTTCCAACTCATAGCAACCCTGCATAAGGTGTCTGAGGCTGTAAATCTTTACGGGAGCAGAAAGCCTTATCTTTCTCCCACAGGATGACTGGTAGTTTCGAACTGCTGAACTTGAGGTTAGCAGCCCGACTCGTAACCAGTACACCAGTATGTTGTTGTTGTTACTGCTGTTAAGTGCTGTCGAGTGGGATTCGACCCATAGCGACCCTATACAGGCTTTGCAAGGAGCGACTGGTGAGCTTGAACCACCGACCTTGCAGTTCAAATGGGTTTGCAGTCTGGCACATTAACTCACAGTGCCATACCAGGACTCCAGTATGTCTTAATTTTTTTGAAGAAGTTTAAGATGCATGTTGGTCCCTATCATGGATTCTTCAAGGAGACACACATCATGAAGTCTCACTCCTTTTGGTACTTCCAGCCTCTGGTATAGTATCATAAATTCTTGGGTGGCATAAATGTGCTTAGATATTAACCAAAAAGTTGATAGTTTGAATCCATTCAGAGGTGCCTAAGTAGAAAGGCCTGGTGATCAACTTCCAAAAGTCACAGTCAATGACAACCATATGGAGCATTCTATTTTAGAAGACATGAATCAATTTAATAGCCACTGCTGTGGTTTAGAACAGAGTCTAGCACATAGTAGGATCGCCATGTTTATCAAATGAAACCATAAGCAAGTCTTTAATTTTTGTTTTAATTTTTCTTGGATTTCATTTCCTCCAGTAAAGTTGTGCCCTTTCTTTGGTCACTGGATCTTATTTATTTCACTGAAATAAACAAATCATTCACTTCCTAGTTCCTTCTCACTTCCAGCTTTATTTCTTACGTAATATCTGCCCCTGGGTTTATTACAATCCAATTTAAGAAAACGAAACGAATCTCCTAAAAAACACACACTCCCTTTTTTTTTGCCCTTTGCACATAGTCCTAACTGTGCAAACCTTTCACATCATTTGCCATCATGTGTGAGGGAACTGATACAGTGAGAACCTTTAAACACACATTAAGTACTGATTCTTCCCAAAGGACAAGAAGCAAGTTTTATTTTCGTTTCATTTTGACCATGTGACTATAACCCTAACTGACCTTGTCTTATTAGTTCTTAGATTGTTTGGACAACATTACCAAGGATGTGGAGGAATAGAAACTTCCATATATGCCTGGTGGGAGTGAAAATGGATACAAATCCTTTGAAAAACTGTTTGTCAGCATCTGCCACAATTAAACATATCCTAGGTATATAGCCATTTCTCATCTATCTGTCATACTGTGGTAGATTGTGTGTTGTTCTGATGTTGGAATCTATGCCACTGTCATTTCAGATAGTAGTAGTA
>NW_006408527.1:8369230-8371202 GCF_000296735.1 Chrysochloris asiatica | reverse complement strand
ACCAGCAATGATATCCCTCATTCTATGACCTCTTCTGAATCCAGCTTGAACCTCTGGAAGTTCTCTGTCAATGTATGATTGTAACTGTTTCTGTATTACCTTTAGCAAAACTTTACTCTCATAGGATGTCAAAGAGATTGTCCGATGATTTCTGCATTCCATTGGGTCACCTCTCTTTGGAATGGGTACAAATATGGATCTCTTCCAATCACTCAGCCAGGTAGTTGTCTTCCAAATTTCTTGGCAGAGTAGGGTAAGCAATAGTGGATGGATTTCTGCAGAGCTGACAGACTAAGAGAGACTAGAAAGAAAGATTTGGCCATCTACTACCAAAAATTAGTCAGTGAAAAACTATGGATTGCAACTGAATATTGTCCTGGACGACTGTCCTGGAAGAGAAGTCCCTGAGGTTGGTAGACATTCAAAATACACACTGGTCAAAACAATGGACTGGACCATACCAGTGATCATGAAGACAGCGCATGGCTGGGCAGCATTTCATTCTGTTGTATATGGGGTTGCTATGAGCTGGAGCTAAGTCCACAGCAACTAACAACAACAGAAAACCGTGTTCTCACATGTTTCAAAAGACACATGCAAGAATGTTTGTTGCAGCATTGCTAGTAGCATAAAAGTGGAAACAACTCACATGTCTGTCAACAGTAGAATGGATAAGTAAAACGTATGGTCATACCATAAAGGATCATATAGCGGTAAAAAATGAACCATGTTGTACATGCAACAACATAGATCAATCTTCAACAAAGAATATATGCTGTATGTATGTAACATATGTAAATGTATGTAAAGCTCAAAAACAAACCAAATAAACTACTGTTCAGATCTGTAAGATAAGATGGTAAAATTGTGAAGCAGGTAAGAGAGTGACCAACATAATATCAGGAGATGGCTGCCTTCATGGGGAGAGGAGCTGGGGACCAGGGCTTCTGGAGTGCCGGTTGCTATTGTTGTGGAGTCGGTTCCGGCCCTTAGCGACCCTATATAGGGTTTCTGAAGAGCAACTGGTGAGCTCAAACAGCCGACCTTGCAGTTCAAACCAACTTTGCAGTCCAGCACATTAATTATCCACAGCACCATACCACGACTCCAGAGCGTTGGTAAGGTTCTTTTTAGGTGTTGGTGGTGATTACATAGTATTAGCTTTACAAACATGCATTCAGTTGTATAAAATTATTTTATACATTTTGTATTCTTTAATTACTAGATAATAAAAATGTCACACACACACCAAAAAAAAAAAAAAAAAAAAAATCCAAGGGAGAAGAATCAATTCAAGAAAGCTGTTATTTTTTGGTTACTGCTAGCTTTGTTCCACAAGGCAGACCTGGAATGCATAGTTAACTATTTGTTGTTGTTGTTGTTGTTGTTGTTGTTGTGATGTGATGTGGAGTCGGTTCCGACTCATAGTGACCCTGCACAGGGTTTCTGAGGCTGTAAAACTTTACAGGAACAGAAAGCCTCATCTTTATTTTAACAAACAAAAATAGAAGGAGGAAGAGGAGGAGAGAAGTGGAGAGAGGAAGAAGAAGGGGAAGGAGGCTGAGCAAGGAGTGAAGGAAGAAAGGGAAGGGAAAGAGAATGAAAAGGAAGAGAAAAGAAAGACAAATAAAAGCTAGCTCACAATTATAACTGTTAAAACAGAACACTCATTATAAGAAGTAGTCCTGGGGTAGTGCTGAGGGGTTAAGCACTGGACCTCAAGGTCACTTTGAACTACAAGGTCAGCAGTTCAAACTCATCAGCCACTCCTTGGAAACCCTATACAGCGTCACTATGAATCAGAACCGACTCAACAGCACTTAACAACAATAACATTGTAAAAAAAAAAAATGAAAAACTGAGTGTCTTCCAGGAATAGAGGACCCTAAGACCATGAAGGAAGAAGAGCATGAGCAGAATGTGGGACCCTATCCAGAGCAGCAGCGACACCAGAGATGGAGGCAAAGATGAG
>NW_006408527.1:8348965-8368990 GCF_000296735.1 Chrysochloris asiatica | reverse complement strand
GAGCTGGGCAATCATCGGGAGGGATTTTCTAGAGAGAATTCAAACACTGGAAAAGGAATTGTATGGAATTTCCTTTCAAACCTAAGCTTCTGTGATTCTGTTTCTCTTTCTACCAGTTAAGTGTGGCCACTTAGAGAAACAAACAAAAGCAATCCCTGGCCCAAGTATCCTAACTGTACAAAGGTGATAAATACCCACTGTACAGAAAAGATTCCTATAAATTAATATTGGTTCACAGGTCATTAACTAGTCTACACTAAAGAGGAGCAGAAGAGTTGAGAAGTTCAAGGTAATACTGATTGAATCACTACGAAATGAACCACAATCATAAAACCTGGTGTTGGAAAGAATGAAGCCAGAGATTCAATTTACCTACAGTGTTCCTCACAAACATCTATTCTTTTAAGATTGTGGTAGTTGGTAAATGCCGTCGAATCCGTTCAGACTCATAGCAAACTTGTATATGGTTTCCAAGGACTGCCTTTTGTGAACCACCTGCTCTTTTGGTAAAAGAGATGACTAAAATAAGTGGAGTTCATAAAAGTCATGGAGTTCAGACACTTTATTGCCTTATGCCAAATCATAAGGCTATTTTCTCCTCATTCCCCCAGCTAATGTTCATGCTGTTAAGTGCCGTCAAGTCAGTTCGAACTCTTAACGACCCTGTATAGGATTTCTAAGGACAGCGACTTGCGGGTTTGAACCATCAAACCTTTCTGTTAGCAGTCCAGCGCTTATTCTACTGCACCGCACCAGGCCCTCAGCTAATACCAGTCAGTAAATTTCACTTTTTGCCGCTTTCAGTTAAAGGCAACTAGGCCTTGGCTGAAGGTTATCTTAGAGCATATTACAAGGTAAAAAAACAAAACAACAACAAAAATCACAACAAACTGATGAACTGGCAATAAACTAGATTATCATCCATTCACCTTTCAGAGCAACAATGGATTTGAACCAACTTTCTGTTATATAAATATTACCATGGCTCAACACATCTATGAAGAGACACAAACATTACCTGCGGCTCTCTTCCTGTTTGCTAACTAATTATATCAACAACCTGAACCAACTTAACGCTATACAAAAACACAGCTGATTTAACAATCTGTAAATTATACATGTACATAAATCTGTACCCAAATGTGCTACATTCACTCCTGCTAATGTGCCTGGATTCTTACTGGCACCTACAATTGCTTGATATAGGTTCCTGAATACTTAAGCATATGCTCTTCCTAGAATGGGACCATTTAGAGTAATATTTTCTGTTGCTTCCTGGCACCAAGATCTGCCAGCCTTCCTAAAACAGATCTCCTATTTGTTTCAGCAGCATTCTAGCCATGAGCGCCTGCAGATTAAGAAACCATCAAAAAATATTCTGGAATAGTTCTTTCCAACCAGAGGTTTTAAACTATGTAACAACGAAGTCAGTGGAAGGGTACATTAAAAACAACCACGACAACAAAAGAACAGACCCACTGGCATCAAGTTGATTCCAACTCATAGAGATTCTGCATAGAATTTCTGAGACAGTGAATCTTTGCATGTGAAGTGGCTGGTGGATTTGAACCGCCAACCTTACAGTTAACAACCTAACACCTAACACACGACACCAACAGGGCTCCTTTATAGATGAATGCTAGATGATCTAAATGGGCAGAATCATGTTCACGGTAAAATCAAATCAAATCTTAGATTATTAATGACCTGTGTTGATTAATTACAGCAATCTAAAAGAACCAGATAATGATCAAATCTCTCCTTCAAATGGTATTCAGAAAGTATCAAGTAAAGTTCAACTGGATATCAGTTCCATCAACCAATAAAGACTTTGTAAATGTTTTTCAAATACAACAAACTTAAATAAGAGAGTTGCAGCCAGGAAACATTGTGAAATAGGGGCAAGATTATTAAGATATAACTAACCTATGGGTCATTGTGAGTTACAGACAACTTGACAACAACTTTTTTTTTTCCAAGTACAAGAGATTTTCTTATTTTCCACTGTATCATCAGTGTTCAATAAACATTTTCAATAAATCTTTGTTAATGAATAAACCAATGACAACTGATGACTAGTCCCTAATCTACCTATAACTACCTTTTCCAACTAATTTCCTAACTAACTGTAGGTAAATCACTTAACCCGCTGAAGGTATTATACCTTCCTTGCAGGCTATGAGATTAAAGGTGATGTCTCACAGAAAGTAAAGTGGTGCTTTATAATGGGCCACACAAATGTAAGTACTCATTATCCTGCCTTAGCCACCAACTAAACAATTGATAAAGGTAAAAACACCACCCTTCCTGAAAATATAATTAGCTTCTCTTTTACCCTGTTACTCTGTTTGGATATGGTAGCATGGCTGTTAGCCAAAAGTTGTTATAACATGTTATTTAATCTCCACGGGGAAATTATGCTTCTTGAGAGAAAGAATGGTGATATTAGCAAGGTAGCTGCATGATCTACCATAAAGAACATGGCACTGGAGTCAAGAAGCTTGTGGCCTCATGTGTTCTGCCCTCAAGTATCTGGGGAAAGTGGTTTGCTTTGGTACCTTTATCTATATACAATGATGGGAAAAGGGATGTAGAGAACATAGTAACTAAGATATACAAATGCTCCAAAACAAAGTCTTTCCTATTATTCATTGATAATGCATCAGACTGCAAAGTCATTTGAACTGCAAGGTTGGTAGTTCAAGCTCCCCAGCAACTCCTTGGAAACCCTATACAGGGTCGCTATGAGTCGGAATCGACTCAACAGCACTTAACAACAACAACATATTATGAGTAGTTTGTTAGTTTTAAGGATGATGAAAGTTGTTTCAAAGTGTAAATCAGAAAGCCTGAAAGGAAGGACTGTGATAAACTCTTTTTGTAAAAAAACAAAACAAAACAAAAAAACCCCTGACTTCAGCAATATTGGCTTTGCCACCTTGAATAATTGATACACCTAAGGACACAGTTTTCAGATCTGTAGAAAAGGAACAATAACACTGCATGAGACCACTGGAAGAAAGTAGCTACTGTGGTAACATAGTGGTTATGAGTCGGGCTGCTAAACGCAAGGTCAGCAGTTGGAAACTACCAGCTGTTCCACAGGAGAAAGATGAGGCTTTCTGCTCCCGTTAAGATTTACAGCCTCAGAAACCCTACACAGGGTTGCTATGAGTCAGAACTGACTCCACGGCACTTAATAACAACAACAAAGTATTACTACTTAAAAGCAAAATGCTGTTTAGGTACTGTAATGTCTTAAAAAAAGACTTGTGGATTTTTGGAAGAGACAAATCAATAAACTTGTCCTATCTCCATAAAATAATGTAAATGCATTGATATTTCTAAGGGCTCACATTTTTCCATTTGTATTTGGGAAACATTAAAAAGGTAGATCCCATATTTCAGCACCAGAAACTTTTCTTCTGAAATAAATACTTTTTAAAGCTTGTCCAACTCCCCAAAGATGTTTTGATTTGGTTGTTGATGTTTGTTTGGTTGGATGATTGGTTAATTTAGATCAAGCTATTGGAATTGGTGCTGAAACTAAACTCCCATTGCTAAAAATATTCCTGGCTACTTACTCTATTGACATTCTACATATGCTGACAGAGAGGAAGTGGCTTTAAGAAAATCAACTAAATTAGATGGTATTCTGCCTTCTCAGCTCCATGATTCTAAAAGTTCTCCTACAAACCCAAGGAACCCTGTGTTTACAACATGCAAAATTCTCTTACTGCTCTCTCCACTCAAAATTTCATATTTGTATACAATATACCTCTCATATATACCTCACGTGTAGAGTCCTGGTGTGGCGCTGTAGGGTCAACACTGGGCTACTAACCACAAGATTGGTGGTTCAAACCCACTAGCCACTCCTTGGAAATCCTATACAGCACAGAGTCGCTATGAGTCAGAACTGACTCGACGGCACCTAACATCAGCAATGTACACATGTGCTGTATAGATTTGATATGGGGCTTCCACTCTAAATTAAAGGACATCTCATCTTTACCCAAAAGTGGGATTGTTCTTGAGATGTATGAGAAACTTGATGTCACTGGCAATGGAATACCCCAATTTGCAAATGTCTCCATGCCTTCTAACAGGCCAACAACAATAGCAATAATACCACAATAACTCTTAGTGCATTTATGTCAAAATTCATGAGCATCTCCAGCATTTTTATGACAGAAAAGTTCATTGCAGCTGTTCATGTAGCAATTAACATCCCCTTGTATCCTCAGGTAATTATTGCCACCTTGCTTTAAGAGCCATAAAAACCTTTAAGGGAAAGATGACTGACCAGACATACCCTTCAATTCAATTCTTCTTAAGGGGCACACTATAAAGAAATGGTCATTTCTTTTAAAAGTTTTTTTAATACATAATGATTTGCTGTCCCATTTAAGTTGATTATCTTAAGATAAACTTAAATATCTTTTTAATCAAGGAGAATTTATTAGTAGCATTTTGTTATTATTTTGTTAAGTATGGTAGAGTCAAGTCGATTGCAACTCATAGCGACCCTGTTTCGAAGGCTTTAAAATCTTTGCAGGAGCTGAAAGCCTCATGTTTCCCTCAAGGAGCGACTGGTGGACTCAAACTGCCGACCTTGTGGTCCAACGTCCTGTGCTTGTCCTACAGAGTCACCGAAATCCCTATTACTAGTAGCATATGCTACTTTTAAGGTCCTTTTCCCCTAGATTGTTAAACTAAATCCAAATGGAAGTTCATAGTTTTAAACACAAGCTCCTTAAAGCTCTGACAAGGTGGTGTTTGCACAATTCGCTCAAGGAAGAATGCCATCTGTCTCTTTGGTTCGCTTTCATTTTAACCTTTTGATGAACAGGATACCTGTCCTTTTCAGTGATGGGGTTTCTCCTATTTGCTCTGCAAGTGCTTTGGTCGAGTCGCTCCACTGTGGTCCGAAAGGCGTTTGAAATTGTTCCATTTCCATCGCTGTTCTTAGGACTTTTGCCTCCCTGCTCTTATCCATCAGGGAACCAGGCGAGTGCTGAGTACCAGTTTATGAGGTAATGGATAGATCTGTAAACTTGGTGATGTGGGGAATCTGTCGGTGAGCGAATATGTAAGGACGGAATAAAACACTGTTGTGGATTCAGAAGATAGGAAAAAAAGCAAGTTTGTACCTGTGACTGCTAAACCAGTTCTCCACCTGTGTCCTGCAATTCCCACCTAAGTCTAGGAAAACCATCTGCCCTGTGCGCTAGCTTTAACTTAACCTCGAAAGGGGAGGGAGGTTTTCAGGGTGGTGATAGTGTGGAATCTGACGGTCAGGAGTCTGTCCCTAAGTCTCCCACACCCGACCATGTCCCTCGGACTTCTTAGCTACAGGGATGGAAAGTGGAGGCAGCCGCAACCTCCCATCCAGGGGGAGTAGGGACCCAGAGTTGCCGGTCTCTAAAGCTGGCTCTCTCTGGGGACAGGAGGCGGCTCTGAGAGCTACCCGAGGGCCAGAGAGCCTTCGTGAAGGGGTGGGCAGTACGGACAAGGAAAGCGCTGCCGCTCCTGCTGCGTCCAGCTTCCCATCACTTTTCCCGGTACTTGGCTCCTCAGCTGTCATGCTATCCAGAGACGAGACCGAGAAGGTGTGAGACGGGCCTCAAAGGAGAGCTCTCTTCTTGGGATGGGAACCGTCAGATCCCGCCCGCCCTGCCCACCTTTCCCAGCCCTATGCTCCGGGTGGCATCCCCGGCGCCCGTGCCACGGCTCGTTGCAGAGCTCGGGGTTCTACTGCATCTGCGGGCTTGGAGCGTCAGGAGGCGTCTGCAATAAAGACACGGATAAAAATCTAGCTAACTGAAATCCAATGCATCTCTTACCATTGGACCGCCGGACGATATTCTCCAGAAACGTGTTTTGCGGGGCCACCAGCCCCCTTCTGCCCCCAGCCATGGTCATCCTTCTGGCAGTTTGCGGTCTTGGGGGCGTCCCAGCGCGGCTTCTCACCGCAGCAGGAGGCTGCGCGCGTTCTTCGCGCGCGATCCCGGCTCGAAGCGCCCCATGCGCCCCGCGGGAATCCTGGCGAGCACCGGCGGCAGCGGCGGCGGCTCCCTCCAGCAGCCACCCTCGAGCCCTCTTCGCGCCTCCCACCCTGCGGCCCGCCTCGCAGTGCACTCGCACTCGGCTCCGCTCGCTGCAGCCGCCTTCGGGTGGGCGGGGGGCAGGGGCGGGGGTGAGGGGGAGTCTCTTCGCCTTGGCCGGCGGCGCCCTCTACCGGACTCGTGCCCCCCCGCTGCCTGCGGGAGACGCTTAACAGGAGGCTCCCCTAGCCGTGGGGAAGCGGCGGGTGGCCAAGCGCTAAGGCTGAGGTGGCAGCGCCATCGTCTGGACACATCTCGGAAATGCAACAGGACGCTCCCCAGGTGGGTGAAGAGGAAAGTTTTAGAAGTCACTTCCTTGGGTTTACCTCTGGTGGAAGTAGAGTCACCTCTGAACAAAGTCACCACACTACATGTTGGGGGACCACGATGGTGTAATCCTCTCCCTTTGCACTTTTTTAAGTGGGAAGTCCCTGGAATTTCTGAGGCTCTTGGGACATTTTCTGACCTTCCCATAGATTTCATTAGCCTGTTTCTTTAGCCATCGTTTTCTTACTTAACTAATGAAATTGAAATTTTAAGAAGTCGGATTTGCAGAGTGACTGGGTGATCCGGTTCCAGAAGTGGGTTTTTTTGTTGTTGTCGTCGTTTTTTTGTTTGTCTAAAAAAAAAAAAAAAATCTAAACACAAATAAATGTAGGGTTTGTCTGTTTGATAAATTGGCTGACTAACCTGAGTTTTACTATTAACTCAAGAACACTTTACCAAAAGGTCAAGAAAGTGTTTGCATTTATACATAACGAATTTTAACTGAAGCACAATCCCCTAAGATCATTGTGTCTGGTTAAGAAACAGGAACAACGTGCCAGACAAATGTCAAAAGGGTGGGATTCTCTCTGAGGACAAATGCTTGGGGAAGGGACAGCTTCCCAAACTGCATTGAGCATTCACTGATAAACCCAGCTGTGGCTGGGGTGCTGTCTCCACACCTGAAAAATCACACGGAAGGTTTCCGACAAGATCTAGCTGCATATTCCCTATACCCCAGTGGATGTGACCAGAGACTAAGTTTGTGTTTTATAAAAGGAACGAATTTATAGTTGTTGTTTTCTCATTCGTTTCAGGCTGTGTCAACAGTTAGCAGAAAAATATACCAACAACCCGAATCCATTATTGTCGAGATGAATTCTAATTCATGGCGACCCTCTGATCCCTAATGTGGCACTGTAGGATAAGCACCAGACTCACTGGTCATTGCAAGGTTGGCAGTTCAAACCCACCAGTAGCTCACAGAAACCCTTAACAGGATCGCTATAAGTCAGAACCAAGTCCATGGCCCACAACAACAGTGACTCTATAGGACAGAATAGAACTAACTGCCCCAGAAATTTCACAGAAGCAGACTGCTACATCTTTCTCCCATGGACCAGCAACCTTTTGGTTAGCACCACTGCACCACCGAAGAATATAGGGGGGAAATGAAAACTGAATCTAGAAACTCGATTATCTGAATTTACCATCTAAGACATGTATTCCAAAGACATCCAGTCCCGGTTTATTAGCCTCAAAAATAGAGGAATTTTTTTCCCAACCAATCTCTCTTGAGTTGCTGTGAAGGCCAAATGAGGTGGTATAGAGCCAGCACTGTAAACACTAAAGTGTTACATCAAGGTTCAAGCCCCCTGGTGGCAGAAATGGTTAAATGCTGGACTGCTAACAGGAAAATTTGGGGTTCAAACCCACCCAGAAGAGCCTTGAAAATAAGGCCTGATGATCTGTTTCCAAAAGATCACAGTCTTGAAAACCCTATAGATCAATTCGACTCTGCACATAGGGATCACCGGGAGTCAGAATCTACTCAGCAACAACTAATAACAACATACCAAAGACAGACACCATTGTTGTTAAATGCCATTGAGTCAGTTCTGACTCAAAGTGCCCCTGTATAGGCTTTCCAAGGAGTGGCTGGTGAGTTTGAACTGCTGATCATATGCGTCAAATTGACCCTGCGGTCCAGTGATTATCCTACAGCGCCACACCAGAATTCCTCATCATTAGAGTAACTAGATAAATTCGCTCATTACAAAAATCCCCCCTTTCTCTCATCCTGTATAGACACAAAATAAACAGATGAATGTTGTTAGCAGAGAGTTCAATAAGGCTTGCATACTTGGAAATGAAAACAACCATGCACTTCTTCCACAAGATAGCCTTTTACTCATCACATCAGTCAAAAGATTTAGAGCTGTGATTTCTTAAACCCTAGCTCCGTCTAGTGGTTCTTTGTTCTATTACAAATGAGATAACAAATAATTGGATGAAGAGAATTTACTCAAAATGTGTTTGGTGCTGAGCCGGTTTGGTGTCTGCCCACTTTCCTACTTCATTTCAATGAAACTCTTATGACTGTGTTATCTAGTGCACAAAGGTGTACAAGGGGGGATTTTTCCTGACAATGTTAAAAACCCTTCAAGCAGCCTCATAATCCTGCTTGTGAAAGGAAGATAAAAGAATGAAGGAAAGACTCTCTTAGAGAGTTCATAAATTTTCTGATTTTACTGAGCTCTCATGTTCAGTGGTTTAGATAAAAAGAGAACAAATGATATTCATTTGAGATGAGACGTGTCAGATCATTGGTACATTACCTGATAAGAAAAAAGAACAAGATGTTCTCCATTTTAAACATATCGCTACAGTGCTTCTCAGAGAGCATCTCCCTAGTGAGAATCATAGTCCATGTACAATACCTTACCATAGCCCCTGGTGGTGCTAGTGGTAGTGGTTATGTGCCATGGAGTCGGTTCCGACTCACAGTGACCCTGTACAGGGTTTCTGAGGCTGTAAATCTTTACGGGAGTAGAAAGCCTCATCTTTCTCCCACAGAACAGTGGGTAGTTTCGAACTGCTGATCCTTAGGTTAGCAGCCCAATTCGTAACCGCAACGCTACCAGAGCTCCTTAGTCAGGGGAAAAGGATACAGTGATGTGGGTGGTACTCTCAATAGTGGCTATAACCTAGTTGTTGTTGTTAAGTGCCGTGGAGTCGGTTCCAATTCATAGCGACCGTGTATAGGGTTTCTGAGGAGTGGCTGGTCAGTATAAACCACCAACTTTGTGGTTCAAACTGACCTTGCAGTTGAGTGCTGGACCTTATCCAGTAGCACTACACCAGGACTCCAGTTAACCTATTGTTGTTGTTGTTATGTGCCGTTGAGTCGATTCCGACCCATAGCGAGCGACCCTGAACAGGGTTTCCGAGGCTGTAAATCTTTACAGGAGCAGAACGTCTCATCTTTCTCCCTCGGAGCAGCTGGTAGTTTCGAATAGCTGATCTTGTGGTTCACAGCCCAATTCGTAACCACTACGCTACCAGAGTTCCTATTAGGTATTTTAAAACGTTTGCAGAATCTCTATAAGGTGCCCAAAGTTCTTATCTTTCTTTCTCATTTCCTTTTATCATAAGAGGAAGGATCTTTTACAAAAGGAAGAGGGACCCAGGGCTTGGTCCCAGCTCCCAATCCTGAAGTACAGCAAGGAGCCTGAGACGGGGCAATCCAGTGCCCAGGGCCAAATCCCCACAGCTGAAGTCCCTGGTGACCTGACCAGCACCTGTACAACCCCTCATACTTCCTCAGTTCCCACTCTTTGGAAGGTACAGGTATGAGTGGGGTGGGCTCCCTGGTGGAGGTAGGGTCAGTGACTGAGTGGCCAGCAGCAGCTGAAGTTTCCGATCCAGGGCAAAGACCAGGCCTGGCTGTCACAGCCTCAGAGGAAGATCTCAACTGTCACTTCTCATAAGAACATGCGGTGAGAGGGGATAAGGCTGCCCAGCAAGAGTCAGGGATGTACTCAGGTGAGTGGCTGGCAGGGTGATTCCCCCTACAGCATCCAAGTCCTCCTGCCCACACACAGAGGGCCCTCTGCCCCAACAAAAACATTAAGGGCATTCAGGGGTTACTGATAGCGTGGTCGAGACACCCATCCTGAAAATGTGGGGAGGACAGGAGGAGAGAAGCCTGGAGACAGAGAGGAAGTGGGGTTTAGGTCACTCTGGGAGGCCCTCCCCTGAATGTGGCAGTGGGGACTGAGCTCTCCTAAGGAGATGTGGGAGCCATAGTGGTGCCAGGTGACCTCAGCAGAGACCCAGCAGGATGTTCACAGTACAGGTGAGAGGGTGAGGTAATGTGATCATAGGGCTGGTTTTTGCTTTAACAACTGGATCTATGGAATCTAACCATACCAATAAGTGAGGTGTTAGCACCTACTTCTCATTAACATTTCTTTATCTGACATATCACATTTATGACAATAGAAAAAAATTACCTGACTATTTTGCACATTAAAGAGGAGGAAGACCGCCAGCAAGATGGATTGGCAAAGTGGCAGCATCAATGGGTCCAGGACCAGGTAGTGTTTCGTTCTGTTTTGCATAGGGTCTCTGTGAGTCAGTACCAACTCGATGGCACCTAACAACAACAAAGTGAGAGGAAGCCCTAGTATGGCCCTGGTATGTACAATAAGCACTGGACTGCTAACTGCAAGATCAGTAATTCAAACCCACCAGTCGCTCTTAGAAAACCTATGCAGGGTTGTTAGGACTCAGAACTGACTCAGTGGCAGTTAACAGCAACAGAAGTGACAGGGGGAAGGCGAAAAAGGGCAAGGTTTGTGAGATGGAGCCAGGTCACACTGTGAGAACTTAGTATTACCCATGTGGGCAGAGAAGCGGCACACAGAATGTGGAGCAGGTAGAACCCAGTCTTAGGAGTGCACGGCTCAGGCGCACCTTGTGTCAAAGAGGGGAACAGTCTTGGAAGTCTCTAGCACCTTTGATTCCTTGCCCATGCTCAGTTGGCATGCCTCACCTGTCCTCAGACTCAGGAGCCGCCTTCTGTCAAGGCCTGTCTCTGCAGGAGCCGGAAGGTAGGGTAACCAGGGTCCGGTCTTGCTGAAACCTGGAGCTCAGCCAGTTGATTAATGGATGTTTGAAGTTGTTTCTTCTTATTATGACTGTAAATAATGAATCAGAGAAAATGATAACTGAGGAACAATACATACTGGAACAACTTGAGATACATTTTAAAGATATATCTTTAAATATTTATAAATTAAGACTGAAATAGAATCCTTAAGGTAAGGTCAAGGAATTATGACAAGAGGCAGATTTTTGAAAATTAGAAATGAAAGAATTGAAAAACTATTCATGAAGACAGAAAAATTTAGTTGGTGGTGTAGTTGTTGTTGTGTGCTGTCGAGTCGATTCAGACTCATAGTGACCCTGGATAGAGTTTTCAAGGAGCATCTGATGAGTTTGAACCGCTGACCTTGTTCAAACTGACCTTGCGGTCCAGAGCTTTATCCCACTGTGCCACACCAGGACTCCAGTGTAGTTATATGTCATCAAGCCAGATCTGACTCAAAGGGACACTATGCACAACAGAACAAAACACTGCCAGTCCTGCACCATCCTCACAGTTATTAATATGAGTCCACTGTTGTTGCCCTATGTCAATGCATCTTATTGTGAATCTTCCTCTTTTTCACTGACCCTCCACTTTTCTAAGGATGATATCCACCTGGGACTGGTCTTTTCTGATAACATGTCCAAAGAACGAGAGATGAATTCTCACCATCCTCGTTTCTAAGAAGCATTCTGACACAGATTTGTTTGCTCTTCTAGAAGTAGATGGTACTTTCAATATTCTTCAACACCATAATTCAAGTGCACCAATTCTTCTATGGTCTTCCTTATTCACCAAATTTCACATGCATATGAAGCTATTGAAAATACCATGGCTTGGGTCAGGCTCACCTTAGTCCTCAAACTGACGTGTTTGCTCTTGACATTTTCAAGGAGTCTTTTGTAGCAGAATTCCTTAATGCAGTATGTTGTTTCTTGACTGCTGCTTCCATGAGCATTGATTGTGGATTCAAACAAATTGAAGTCTCTGACAATTTCAATCTCTTCTCCATTTACCATGATACTTACTGGTCTAGTTGTTAAGATTTTCATTTTATTTACATTGAGGTGCAATCCATACTGAAAGCTATAGTCTTTGATCTTCATCAGTATTTCAAGTCTTCTTTGCTTTCAGAAAGCAAAGTTATGTCATCTGCACATAACAGGTTGTTAACGAGTCTTCCTCCAATCCTGATGCCATGTTCTTCTTTATATAATCCAGCTTCTCAGGAAATACAGACTATTTCCTCAACATACAGATTGAATAGGTACAATGAAAGAATACAGCCCTCACACACACCTTTCCTGATTTTAAACCATTCACTACCCCTTTGTTCTATTCTAACAACTGCCACTTGGTCTACATACAGGTTCCTTGTGAATGCAATTACGTGTTCTGGAGTATGCATTGTTCTCCATGCTATCCATAGTTTTTTTTTTATGATACACACAGTTGAATGCCTTTGCACAGACAATTTTCTATTCAGAAATGATGCTGAGGATCATATGACAGAATTTTCAAGACCAATGACTTATTTATTGCAAATACCCTTTTTTAAACACCCTAAAATGTGACTAATATATGCCTGAACCTCATCAGATGGAGTACACAGGAATCAAACTAACTACATCTGTGGGAAAAGACTATGAAGGAGCTCCATATTACTGGCTAAAGCAAGGCTAGGGGCCAACTGTGGAACGGACCGTCAGTTACTCATATGCAAGTGCAGGAAGAAGCTGAAGAAAATTAAAACAACTTCACTAGAGTCAAAATATAATTTTGATCATATCCCACCTGAATTTAGAGAGCATCTCAAGAACAGATTTGATACATTTGATTCTAATGACCGAAGACCAGAAGAGTTGTGGGATGACATCAAAAACATCATACAGGAAGAAAGCAAAAGATCATTAAAAGGACCATAAAAAATAAAAGACCAAAGTGGACTTAAGAAGAAACTTTGAAACTTGTTTTTTCACATAGAGAAGCTAAAGCAACTCGAAGAAATGATGAAGCAAAACAGCTGAACAGGAAATTTCAAAGGGAAGCTCTAGAAGATAAAGTCATATATGATAATGAAATGTGCAAAGACCTGGAGTTAGAAAACCAAAAGGGAAGAGTATGCAGCCTCAGCATTTCTCAAGCTAAAAGAACTGAAGAAAAGAATTCAAGCCTTCACATGTAATATTGAAGGATTCTATGGGCAAAATATTTAATGATTCTGGAAGCATCAAAAGAAAATGGAAGGAATGCGCAGATCGCTGTACCAAAAAGAATTTGTCAATGTTCAGTCATTTCAAAAGTACCATCTGATCAGGAACTGATGGTGTTGAGGAAGAAGTCCAAGCAGCACTGAAGACATTGGTGGAAAACATGACTTCAAGAATTGACCGAATATAAATTGAAATGTTTCAACAAACTAATGCAGCACTGGAGGTGCTCATTTGTCTATGTCAAGAAATTTGGAAAACAGCTATTGGTCAACCTATTGGAGGAGACCCATATTTGTCCCCACTCCAAAGAAAGGTGACCCAACTGAGTGCAGAAATCATCAAACAATATCATTAATATCATACGCAAGTAAAATTTTGCTGAAGATAATTTTTAAGTGATTGCAACAGTACATCAACAGGGTGTTGTCATAAATTCAAATTGGATTCAAAAGAGGACATGGAATGACGGATATCATTGCTGACATCAGATGGAACTTGACTGAAAGCAGAGAATAGCAGAAAGATGTTTACTTGTGCTTTATTAACTATGTAAAGACATTTGACTGTGTGTATCATAACAAACTATAGATAGCATTAAAAAGAATAGGTATTCCAGAACACTTAATTGTGCTCATGAAGAATCTGTACAAATACCAGTAGGCAGTTGTTAGAACAGAACAAGGGGATATTGAATGGTTTAAAATAGGAAAGGTATGAGTCAGGTTTGTATCCTTTCACTATGTTTATTCCATCTGTATGGTAAGTAAATAATCCAAGAAACTAGATTATATGAAAAATAATATGGCTTCAGGATTGGAGGAAGAGTCATTAACAATATACAACATACAGAAGACACAACCCTGATTGCTGAAAGCAAAGAGGACTTCAAATACTTACTGATGAAGATCAAAGATTACAGCCTTGATTCATACTTCATACATTCCATGTTCCAATCATTAATGGATATTTGCAGTTGTCTCTTCTCACTTTGAAGTTGGGTCACATCAGCAAATGAAGGTCCTGAAAGCTTGATCAATCAGTGTTGTTAAAATCAACTCTAGTCGGAGAAGGCAGCTCTTCCACAGTCATATTTTGAGTGCCTTCTAGTCTGAGAAACTCATCTTTCAGCACCATATCAGACAATGTTCCAATAAAGCTTTTACTGGCCTATTTTTTCATAAGTTGTTGACTAGGTCCTTCTTCCCAGTCTGTCTTAGTCTGGGAACACCACTGAACTCTATCCACCATGGGTGACCCTGCTGGTATTTGAAATACTGGTTGCATAGCTTCTAGCATCACAGCAACACACAAGTCACCACAGAACAACAAACTGACAGCTGACTGGTGGTAATCAATGCCCATGGAAGCAGCAGACAAGAAGTCAAACATTGGGCAAATCAACTGCAAAGGGCCTCTTGAAAATGTTAAAAAGCAGAGATGTCACCTTGAGAACTGAGCCAAGCTATGGACTTTTCAATCATGCCATCTGCTTGTGATAGCTGGACAATAAATAAGGAAGATTGAAGAAGAATTGATGCACTTGAATTATAGTGTTGGCGAAGAATATTGAATACACCATGGACTGTCAGAAGAACAAATAAGTAAATCTGTTTGGAAGAAGTACAGCAAAAATGCTCCTTAGAAGCGAGAATAGAGAGCCTTCATCTCAAGTACTTAGAGTATGTTATCAAGAAGGACCAGTTCCTGGAGAAGGACATCATGCTTAGCAAAGTAAAGTCTCAGTGAAAAAGAAGAAGACTCTCAATGAGATGGACTGACACAGTGGCTGAAACAATTGGTTTAAATACAGAAAAGATTATGAGGATGGCACAAGACCTAGCAGTATTTTGTTGTACCTACGGTCACTATGCGTCAGAACTGATTCAGTGCCACCTAACAACAACAAAATTCCCTAATACCTCTCTACAGTGGCATCAACCATAGTTACAGTTTATCAGTATAAACTATGAATTTATTTTTTTATTTATTTTTTAGTTTTGTTTTTGATAATATACACAGCAGAACATATACCAATTCAATAATAATACAATTCAGTGACATTAATTACCTCCTTCCATTCTCACCCTTGTCTCTGAATTATTCCTCCCCCATTAACATAAAGTCCCTGCTCACTAAGTTTCCTATCTATACTTTCTAGTTACTGTTGTCAGTTTGATCCCACTTAGATAGATCTTATTATAAAAGCACAATGCTCAAGGCAGACATTATTTACTAATTCAGCTAGTTTGGAGCACTAGTAGCCTAGACGTTATGAGTTGGGCTACTAATCGCAAGGTCACTAGTTCAAATCTACCAGTTGCTTCTCATGAGAAAGCTAAGACTTTCTGCTCCCTTAAAGAATTACAGCCTCAGAAACCCTATACAGGGTCACTATGAGTCAGACTTCAGGGCATATTTTTAGTTTAAGATTTAAAGATTATCTCAGGACTGTAGTTTTGGGTGTTCATCTAGCCTCCAGTGTTGCAGGAAGTCTGCCAGCATCTTTTGAATGCATTCTTTTATTGTGATTGTTTCTTTCATTATGAGTCCCACCTCCCCAAGGCAAAGACCCAGACCTGCCTTGCCAACCTGTCTTGCAATTGAGTGTAGGCATGTGATGGGTCCCACAATTCAGTCACATCTACACAACATTCAATGTTCAAAGAAAACGATCTGAGGAAGGAAATAACAAATCAAGCCCATTTTGTTAGCATAGCTTGTTATGAGGCTTACATTTAATTTCATAATATGCACAGAACAATTACAACAATGCCTTCCTTATACACTGCAAGCACTATATGATTGTTAGCTATTATTCTGAACTCCTGGTGTGGTGCTATAGGACAGCACTGGTCTGTGAACCACAAGGTCTGCAGTTCAAACTGCTCCTCAAAAACCCTATATAGGGACACTATGAGTCAGATTCACTGTCCAGCTTTCACATCCATATGAGGTTATTGAAAATACCATGGCTTGGGTCAGGCGCACCTTAGTCCTCAAGCTGACATCTCTGCTCCTCAACACTTTAAAAAGTTCCTGTGCAGCAGTGAATAAGGAAGATTGTAGAAGAATTGATGCCTTTGAGTTGTGATGTTGGAGGAGAATACTAAAAGTGTCATGGACTGCCAAAAGAACCAATAGATCTGTTTTGGAAGAAGTGCAGCCAGAGTGCTCCTTGGAGGCCAGGATGGCTAATCTTCGCATCTCATACTTTGGACATATTGTCAGGAGGGAACAGTCGCTGGAGAAGGATGTCATGCTGGGTAAGATAGAGGGTCAGAGAAAAAGAGAAAGACCCCCAACGAGATGCATCAGCCAGGTGGCATCATTGATGGCATCAAGTGTGGCAGCAGTAGTGAGGCTGGCCCAGGATCGGACATTGTTTCGTTCTGCTGTGCATTGGGTCGCTATGCGTCGGTTCTGACTCGGTGGCACCTGACAACAACAACAACAACATGAGTCAGATTGCATTGGGCAAGTCAACTGCAAAAGACCTCTCCACTTTTGACTACACAACACTTAACAACAACAACATTATTCTTAAAGAAACAGTGCAGTTTCTGTCAACTTTTGTGTTATCAAGAGACATCTTTACTTATCACAAAATAGAGTTTGGGGGCCCATAACCTGTTGTATACAATTTCAAATAACCCAATAATATTTTAAAGTAGTCCTCTTGTCACCCTATATCAGCAAAAGATCTTCATCTAATTGCATGCTATTACAGCTATATGCTGGTTTAACAAACATCTCTGGTAAAGCAACAAATAAGTTGTTTAGCATGATCTATAGGAAATTGGCAGATTCTATGTGATTTCAAAACTGTGTCAAATGCTAGAGCCACATTTGCACATGTGACCAATAGCAGAAGGACATGGCCAACCTTCACATATGGTGTTTATTCCCTCAGGGATTAAAAGAGGAGTTGGGGGAAAAAACCTACATTTTGGACTATTGGGCACAAAGAAGTTAACCAGATTAACCAGAAATAGGGATTCTTTCTCCTTGCCACCTCCCACTAAGGTTTTGGATTAGTTATGACTTTCATGAAACAAGAAGAGGTTTCCTTCTAATAAATTACCACCTTGCAGGACCAGATAGCTCAAATATATGGGGTAAAGTGTATAATTTTATATAATCAACATTTCTGTAAAAAGAGGTTACTCTAGTATGTGTTTAACTTCACTGTGACGAAGATTAATTAAATAAACAAAAATGTAAACCAATGAGAGCAATGCCTGGCACACCATTGCTTATTTACAAGTTTCTTCATTGACCTGTTGTTTTGGTCATACATTTCATACCTTGTCGGTCCCTTTTACTGTTCTAAAAGTAGTTTATGCAAACAAAATGCCAGAAATTCAAGGGCTTGTGAGAAGAAGGATACTGTATGAGAAGAGAAAGAAGGAAGACCATGGAAGTTAAGCACTTAACTGCTTATCTAGGAAAGATTGGTGTTGCAACCCACCCAGCAGCTCCAAGGGAAAAGACTTGGCAATCTACTTCCATAAAGATTCCCCAAACCAAACCCACTGTCGAGTTGGTTCTGATTCACAGTGGATCTATAGAACAGAGTAGGACTTCCGTTATAGGGTTTCCAAGGCTGTTAATCTTTTCATAAATAGACCCCCACATTTTTCTCCTGCAGGGTGGCTGGTGGGTTCAAACCACGGACCTTTATAGTTAGCAGCTGAGCACTTTAACCACTATGCAACCAGGGTGCCTTCTGTAACGATTACAAAAAAAAAGACCCTACTTTGACCATTCTGTTCTATCAGTTGGGGTTGCTATGAATCAAAACACCTTGAAGGTACCCAACAACAGCATCTTTGAAGCTAAAATTCCACCCCCACCCCCACCCCCAGTTTTTCCAAAAGCTTTAGCAGACGTCTCCTAAGAGAAGCAGTAGGCAGAGGTCTTGGGTGTACCCACTGGATTGCAACCTGCCTGCAGGTAGATCTAATCATTACTATGCCTGCCTTGGACAGTGACTTCTTCCCCACCCCAGGCCAAGAATGCTCCATTCACTATAGTACTGTACGCAGCAATTTTTATAGGCTGAGCCACACAAATGATTAGCTGGCTGCCCCAGAGAATCCAGGAGCAAAGCACCGGGGGATCTTACGAGCAAGATTCTGAATTAAAACTCCAGCTGAGTAATAACTCCTGTTTGTGCTTTCCAGTCGATAGATAGCTTTGGTTTGTTTGCATTTTATCTACTCTTGTTACCACAAGATTTTTCCCTTTCCCACCATGGGGTCTGCTAACCTCAGCTCTTCAAATGTCATTTTGTTTACTCACTGTGATCATCTTTTTCTGCAAAGACTATCTCAGTATTAATAAGTCCCTCTGTAACTACCTAGCAAGTCATGTAGTAAATTAATTAAATTTGAATAAGAACACTGTAGAATTAATTATTAGGAGGCTTTATTCAATTTTCCTCTGGAAAGTAATTATTGACTATTACAGTTCACTCCTATAACTGTATAAATCATTCCTATAAGGAAGAAAGTTGCTCCTACTTAGAGCCATTTCCTTTCCTTTGGAATCAGAGTGGTCTCCTTGTGTGTATATAGAATACCTGCTCAGAATAAACCCTGCTTCAACTTCGTTGAGTTTTTAATATTTTTTAGCAGTTTTTGATGTCAGAAGTGGAACCCAAAGAATATCACTGAGTGCCCTATTCCTTTGTGAACAGTTGTTTCCTGGGGAACTTGATGGATCTCTAGAAGGTTTCAGTGTCATTCCTGTTGTGTGGAACTCTCTGGGCTTACAGCTGAGCAGTTATTCATGCCCTTTCCTTGGTAAGTTACTCTTTTGTGCTGCTTTTCTGGGGCTCTGAGTTCCCACTTGCTCTGTCATATTTATTTCCACTTTGGGGAGTGTCTATTTGGTGTTCAAATTTTGTAATGAGTTCCTATTTGCATTACATGAATACTTTTCTCAGATATCAAACTGAGTTCAATAAAGGAAGTAGGATCTAATTCAGGAGAGGCCACAGATAATTTTATTTGAGTACTTTCCTCATAGTGGGTTCAAGAAAAATTAAACTGGGTTCAAGAAAAGCCTTGGGAAAGTCTTAAAATAAATCGAACTTACTGAAAACAGCTTGGAATTGTGATAGCTACCTTTGTGTGTGGATGTATTGACTTGTTTGGGGCTATGTGATTTTAAGAGCTTCATGCTACTGCTGACAGTCATTTTAAAAAAGAAAAATCATAAAGTAGCAGACAGGTATAGACTGTATAAGCCTGTTCCTCTTGCTGGCTTCACAAACTGCTGAATGTGTGGTCTTCACCAAAATGGCATCACATGGACGAGTTTTGCAGTGAGTCATGTCTAAAAACTGGTTGTGAGTCTTTGACTTTCATCTAAAGAGTGTGTTTTGTCTCTTTTGTTGTTGCTCATTTTTGTTTTTCTGTGCACTACCACGAAGGCTGGAACATATTTGTCAACTATTCATGAGGTTGCTTTAAGTCTCAGCTCCAAGTAAAATTTCTTCTTGTACCTGTCCTATGATTTAGGTCTTCAGTAGCTACTCTGAGAAACTTTGATATAAATTGGTTCATTTGAAAAGTGCAGTGGAAAAGAGATGGATTGTTACTGGTATAATGAGGCATCAAAAAGAAAAAATATATATCCTAAATTACTTCTCTAAAAGATTCTTTTAAACATGCAGAAAAATAGGCTATGAAAATGGAATGTTTTCCTACCTACAGATGTCATTATTAAATTAAATTATAATATTCCTTCAAAGAGCTTTATTCTAATTGGCTTAGTGATTGCT
>NW_006408527.1:8346258-8348210 GCF_000296735.1 Chrysochloris asiatica | reverse complement strand
GTTAACGAAGGACAAACAATGGAAAAAGAGGGTGAGAATATTTGCTCAACTCAAGAATGCCATCAATGTCACTAAATTGCACATGGAGAAACTATTGAATTGGTGTATGTTTCACTGTGTATATTCTCAACAACCACAAAAGTAAATTTTTTAAAAAACTGAATGCACACAAACACCTACACACAGTCCTACATCACAAACAGCTTCTTTTCTCAATGTGTACTTCTACGATTTTAATTTAAAATGTAGAAAAAAAATTTTTTAAGACAATAATGCGAGGAATTAAAGTACCTTTTGTCATTACAAAACCGCTAGACCAGCTTATGATGAGATGGTCCAATTCATCTCCTTGACAATGAACCTCAGACAAGGAGGGGGCAGAAGGAGGCCTCCAGTACCCCACCTTCTGAGGTCTAAAGCTTGCCCATGTAGCATGTCACATTAGCTTTTGAAGAAGGAAGCCCTCTCAAAAGGTAGAGACCTTCAAAGATATTTTTAAATAGGGTTAATAAGGTGCACCTTGAGGTTAAAGTAGGAAAAATGCTGTCTTGGTACAGTTATCAAAAATAGAACAGATCCCAACATTAGAGACAATAAACAAGACCTTTATTGAGAGGCATATATAAGGCATGGCAAGTATGGCAAACCCTGGGCACCACTTTAAGTGAGGTGGCACTGAGCAGTTTCTATCAACCATTGCAGTTTCCATCGCCATCTGTGAGAGATCATTCAGCACGTTAAAATGAACACTTTCATATTTGAAATCCTCCATGAGTAAAGGCAGATTTTGTGATCTTTCTCTGCTGTGTGCAGAAACAAGAAACTGAAAGAAAAACAAAATGACATTCAGTACAGCATAGACCAATTTTCATCAGTGAAAGCAAGGAGGGTGCAGTTGTAATTTTCACATAGTG
This sequence comes from Chrysochloris asiatica, assembly GCF_000296735.1. NCBI lineage: Eukaryota > Metazoa > Chordata > Mammalia > Afrosoricida > Chrysochloridae > Chrysochloris > Chrysochloris asiatica. The sequence continues at coordinate 8,347,296 of NW_006408527.1, read as the reverse complement.
CCATATGTGTTAAGTAGAAGATTAATGAGCTTGACTTGTATTCTTAACCTGCTATTAAAGGAGTCCTGGTGTGCAGCTGTAGGATAAGCACTGAACTGCTAACTGCAAGGTCGACGGTTAAAATCCACCATTCGCTTCTGAAAATCCTTTACAGGGTTGCTATGAGTTGGAAGTGACTCAATGGCACTTAGTAACAAGAACAATAATTGTGTTAAAGTTGTTTTAAAAAATGGGTGTCAGGTGTTTGGGCTGAGGGTCTTTCAGTGCTGGCCATAGGTGCCATCTTCTGTAGACATGCCTCTGCCTCTATTGGAAATTTTTTAAACCCAAAAGATAAAAATCACAATGAGACTGTCATATAGCAAAATCAAAGTCTGCTTAAAGTAAAAGTAGGTTTATTGAAGGAAAGAGTGATTTGTGAATCAAGGCAGTACAGATCAACCAGCCAATTACAAAGTGTTTCAGCTCACTGGAACTGAGGAGAGATATTTATAGTTGAAATGCAAGACCTTTCCAGCAAATTTCTGATTGGTTGACTCTCCTTGGACTTGCACAGACTTGCCGAGGCAAAAATTGTTTTCTAAGACCCACCCTGAGTTTACCAGGAATTATCTAAGCATAGCCTGAACTTGGAGCCCTGGTGCAGCACTGTGGGTTGATGAGCTGGACTGCAAAGTCGGTTTTGAACTGCAAGGTCAGTGGTTCAAGCTCAACAGCCATTCATTGGAAACCCTATACAGGGTCACTATGGATCTTGTTGGGACAGCACTTAGCAACAACAACAAGCCAAAACTTGCCCAGGCTTGTCTAAGCATAGTCACTATGCCTATTCTGCAAACTGCTGAAATTAATACGAGTTATATCATTGAAGCAGAAGCAGGAAAGCAAACAAACTGGAGTTTGATTTGTGCTTGCATTGGCCATTATAAACACTTTGAAGCAGAAATGGGGCCTAAAACAAAACTGCATCTAAAGAGCTAAGATGGAGTCCAATTCAACCCTTGAACAAGAAAAGATAAAACTTTAACCTCCCATTCC
>NW_006408527.1:8344490-8345726 GCF_000296735.1 Chrysochloris asiatica | reverse complement strand
TTGAGCCACTGGCTCAGAGTCAGGGAGTGGTTGGTGGCCAGCTCCCCTCAGTGGATGAGATGGTGCGCCACCGCCACATGTGATGGTCCCTCCTCCTCCAAGTGGGGGCAGCCGGCCACCACACCTACCTCTCCCGACCGGACTCAAAAGGAGAAGTGAACCAGACTATCAACCAGCAAGGACTTCTGGAATAGGTAAAGCCCCAGGGCTCGGGTTAAACCCAGTCAGGCCTGTCCCTACAGATAGAAGGGAAGACTGATCACCTTCCAAGGTCTCACCTAGAGGCCTCAGTCAGGGACTCCCCTAAGTGGGGTGGAACTGCCATAAACTCTGTGTGGCTGGTTAAGTGCGAGTGTGTATGTAACTGAAGCTTGTCACGCCCAGTCTGTGTGATTCCACAGCTTTGGCTATGGGATCTGAGAGGGCTGTTCCGTGATGACGTCATAAGGCATAATGGTGACTCACCTTTGAGAAATGGTAACCTGGGTCTTGGATTGATATGGGTGCACCTTAGCTAAGATGTGTCTAAGATCCCGAGAGGGATGCAGCCAGGCAGACAACTGAGTGAGCCCCCCGCCCCCCACTTGTCTGTCATGATGCCTATCAAGGGCACTACATACACTTAAGTGCTATGGCAAATTCTCATAGTGATCTGACTGTCTTAGAATGTATATTAATGAATTTTAAAAAGGGAGGTCATGTGTGCAGGAGTGTGTGGTGAGAGTGAATGTGTCTGGCACCAGGCTGGTGGTGAACCTCATACAGCTTAGGGAGACAGTCCTCACTGCTAATGGACTCATGGTTTGAAACTCTCCAATGCTGAGAGACACTTGAAAATCCTCGCGAGAGGAATGGCAAGGTCTAGACGCAATCTATCTGTTGTGAATGTGCCGCCATGAGAGGCCCACTGGCTGCCTGGACAGGTGAGCCCAGGAGTACAGTAACCCAACATTCCAAGCAGCACTTCCAAGTATCTGTTCTTGGGAGTCTTTGGACCTGTGTCTCCTGCACTCACTATTGCCTTCACTTTTAAGATCCCCTTGCTTTATTCTGGGTGCGCACATTGGGGCATGGTAGGCAGGAAGAAATTTCCTAAAAGTGACCCTTCTGTTTCTGTTAAGGTTAACTGCTGTATCTGAAATGGGAATATAGGCCTCAATCCCAAAGAAAAGCACTATAAGGAGTAATTTTGACTGGTTTCTGTATGGGTACCTTCCTATGACATCAAAGGAAATG
>NW_006408527.1:8341481-8342968 GCF_000296735.1 Chrysochloris asiatica | reverse complement strand
CGACTTGATGGCACCTGACAACAACAGCAACAACATTTTTGCTACCCATCATCATAATTGGGCAGGTATTCAGGCTCTGTTGACAATGCTCCTGACCAGCAATGAAAAGGCTGGTCTGAGATAAAACATGGGCGGAAGCAACTTGCATCCATGAAGAAAAACCTGAAGGGGACCCTTGCTGCAGTCAAGGCAATTCCTCTAGCTGACACAAATTAAAATGTAAATGGACCTGCCACGCCTGGACCACTATAAAAGGTACAGTCTCAGAGGTCTGAAAAAGGGAGTTTCTAAACAAAAGAACTCAAACATGGTACAGGCAGTTCAGCAGAAGCCAACTGAGGACCCCTCTGAATTCTTTGAATGAATCTACCAGGCTTACTGTTAAGTACACAGACCTTGATCCTGAGAACTCAATGGTTAATAGGACTTTTATCTCCCAAAGTGTCCTGGATATCAGAAAGAAATGGCAGGAATTCGACGGAGCAGTTGGCATGAATTCATCCCAACTGGTGAACATCACCTTCATGGTATTTAATAGCCGAGAACATGAGAAGTCTCAGGCCGTAACTGTCTTCCTAAAAGACCACTAGAGGTTAGCCTGTGAGACCCCAGGGAGGACCCCTGAAAGGAAAGAGGGCCTTAAGCAAGGACCTTTGTGCTATTGCAAAAACTTGGACACTGAAATAATAAATGCCCAAATCTCAGAGGAGGATCTGGCAGAAAAAGCCATCCAACTCACAGAGGGTTGAACAAGCTTCATTGTCTGCAGAAGACAAACAGTGTCAGAGGGTAAGGAGGTCCAGCATGATTTGGCATCAACCTCTGCCACCCCTATTACCCCCATCCCCGGGACCACAGCTGAAAATAACAATGAGGGACAGACTGTAATCATTCTGTTCAGTAATAGTGACAGATCTCAGGGACGCCTGAGGACCAGTTCTTCCTGAAATTCCTGGACTGTTTCATTGGGAAAAAGAAAATGACTGCCTGGTCCCCTTACTGGACCAGGACCTGCTTCCAAAGTTGCATGTTTAAACAGCTTCCTGAAACCAAATGTCTGCAGTTGGAGATTCTTCATGAACATTTCTGGCAATTACCAATTCAAACTCAGCAAACCATTTACATTGGCCTGAAGAGATCGACAATCAGGTAAACCCCTCGTGTGGGTTAGCGGAACTCCGAGGAGAGCCAATAAGCAACCCTGTCGAGGTCTGATTGAAGCCTGGAAGCTGACCATCCCATAGTAACCAACATCCTGTAAGGAAAGAGGCTAAGAAATTCACTCTGACCAGCCTATGGCTCACGACAGGATGGATAGGCGATACCAGGTTATTTTACTGGACAATATGAATATTACCCTGAGAATTATGGGTCGACTAAACCTGCCATCCTCCTCCCTGATGTGGCAACTGGAGGAATGAACTGATTGTATAGAAATCATTGACCAAGTATTCTACAGCCAACCTGACCTGTTTAACTATATCTGG
>NW_006408527.1:8330599-8340471 GCF_000296735.1 Chrysochloris asiatica | reverse complement strand
AGGCAGCTTCCCTCAACCCTCTACCTGACCTCAGCCAAGATTTAAAGGTGCAGCAGTGTGTACAACACCTTCACCACACACTTTATATTATTCATAAAATTGCTTTTCCCAGGTCTGCTTCCTTCCCTACAGGTAACCCAACCCCTTCCAGCCTGGAGATCATGTTCTGCTCAGAACGTGGAGAGACAGACCTGAAAACCAATTCGAAAAATGTGGATTGGACCCTGGGTAGTCCTTCTAGTCACCGTGTTAGCTGTCAAGTTAGCCGGACTCAACTTGGACACTATGGGACTCTCACAAGACATTATTCCTTTTAAAGGGATGAAAACATTTGGGTTTATTTAGCTCAGAGTATAATGAATGAATGTATCTGATTTTTTTTTTCTCTCTCTCTCTTTTGGTAGGGTATACAAAAGCATCTGCAAAGATCACTGAGGCCTGGAACAAGAAATTATCCCAAACCCAGCAGCCAAGGTAAAAGGAGTCCCCACCTGGATTCACCGTAGCAGACTGAAGAAAGCCTTGTCTCCGTGGGAAGCTGAAACTGACCCTACCAACCCTTGCAAAGTAACAATGAGATGTAGGACCCACTCTGCTTCAGCCACAAACCGGATGCTGGCTGATCAACACACGGCCGAAGCATGAGAAAGTCCACCATGAGATTTATCTTAATTAGACTTTGGAATGTGGGAAAGGGGAAAAATCTATATAATCTACACCCACACCACCAAGGTGGGCCAAACAGTAACCACCACAAGACTCTAGGATAGTTACTATAAATGTGAGGGCACCCTCCTAGGTAACTGAACCTATAACCAATGAAACTGGGGTGGCCCTAGCCCTTCTTGCGCACCAACAGACCTACATGTGAAATGCCATGTATCAAAATAGATTAGCCCTGGACTACTTATTGGCTGCTGAAGGAGAAGTATGTGGGAAGTTTAATTTCACTAACTGCTGCATACAAATAGATGACCAGGGTTGGGCAGTAGAAGACCTTGTTAAAAAAAAAAAAAAAAATGCAGAAAGTTGCCATGTCCCTGTGGAACCCACAGAGCCTATGAAGAAGGTGTGGTTCTCCACCTTTGGAGGGTTCAAGACCCTCATGGGTGGGATTCTGTTCTATTTGGAATTTGCTTAATCATTCCATGCCTCCTCCCACTAGCAATCAGGGCCATACAGACTGCCATTTAACCAATAATCGATCGAAAAGGGACCTCAAAATTACTCTATGTTAACTACCAACAGCTCCTACAAGAACCACCAGATGGTGAGGCTCCGATTAACTAAGTAATGGGAGCCTCAGAGGAGGGAATGAACAGGAAAAGATAAAACATTAACCTCCCCCTCCCAGAAAACATGAACTGCCCTCCCCTCCCAGGTGACAAGCTAGAATGTTAACCAGGTTACCAAGCAGGACCAATCTTCTGGTTTCCCTCGTGTCTTCAAACAGGTCCACAACCTAGCCCCTCCCCGATTCTGTCCCCAAATAAGCCTGTACTGATCGCACTCGGGGCTCAGAATCTGGAGAAGTTAGCTCCTCTGAGCCAGCCATCTTAATAAAATCTGAAACTCTGCTTCACCTCTCCAAGTGGCCTTGGTTTCTTCGGCGACGGATCTAGAGCTGGGGTAACACTCTCAGATCCAGAGCTGCTGTAACACTTTAGGATAGAAAGCCGCTGTTAACACCCTCAGTCGGTCATTTCTGGGTATACTGAATGCTTCGGTTTTAAAATGCTCTTACACATCCAAAAAAAATAGAGTTAAGCACTGGACTGTGAACCACAAGGTCCATGGTTCAAGTCCACCAGTCACTGTGTGGGAGAAAGATGAGGCTTTTTGTTCTCGCAAACGTTGAAAGCCTCGAAAATCCTACACTGAATCGCTGTGTTGGAACCAACCGGACAGCACTTAACAACTTGTGTTATCCATCCAGAGACCATCAAATGCCAGTTGATTTTTAAAACTCTCATACAAGACACACCTAAAATTGCCTAGGAGAAAGTTTCCTCCCTTAGCCAGAGACTTAGGGTCATACACTTATCAATGAATTGGTCTGGTTGAGCAGAAACTTCTTAATTTTCAAAAATTCAGTTGACAAAAATCTTTAAAAGGGTTAAAGTTAGACTGGAAAAATAGGGAAAATGGTAAAAGTTTTAATAAAATCAGAATATTTAAATGAACTTTATTTCAACCTATGTATTTATTTCAACTATAGTCTGCGGTATACAGGCCTAAAGGTAATTTCAAGATCTTTTCCTGATATTAAATTGATATCCATTGTAAGTGGAAGGAGTCCTAGTGTGGTGCTGTGGGTTAATGTGCCAGACTGCAAAGCTGTTTGAACTGCAAAGTTGGTGGTTCAAGCTTACCAGGCGCTCCTCGGAAACCCTATACAGGGTCGCTATGGGTCGGAATCGACTCAACAGCACTTCACAACAACAACATAAGTGGATATTCATCATAACTTGTTTATATGTATGCATATATATGTATGTATTTATTTAAGGTTATAAATAATGTTAGATAAGATGGCTATCTTAATAATCTAAATGATACTAAACCATCTCTCTGAAATAGCACAGAAAAAATATACTACAAATAGATTGTTGTTGTTATTGTTAAGTACTGTAGATTCATTTCCAACTCATAGCAACCCTATATAGGGCTTCCAAGGAGCAGCTGATGGGTTTGGACCGCCAACCGCGCAATTAGCAGTTCAGTGCTTACCCTACGGGGCCACACTTTCCAAGGAGGAGTTTGCACTTTGGTAAAAGTAAATTGTTGCATATGTATCAATGACTCCAAATTGGAAATAAATTGATGCAACGTATATTGTAGATGTTCCTCTTGCATCTTCTTGGGATTTGAGGTTATGGTTAGGGAATTTGGATTCATGAGCTAGACAAGTGAAGGAACTTGCACCTGATCAAAGGAATGGCATTGCAACTACCCCCACCCATTGTAAACTCACTAGAACTGTACCCAGACCACGCTGCCTTTAAATACCCACATCTGTAAAAGAACAGATGGGCTCTTGGTCTCCTTTGGAGACTTAAGAGTACCCCCTCCCAGGTTTACTCTCAATAAACCTGCCTGCTGTTGAAGCCAAGACTCTCTCCTTTCTTTCTTTTCCTTACAACAAACCTTTTAGACAATTGGTTTATGCATTCTCTTCATTCTGATCTTTCATATTATTATCAAGCTATCAAACTGCTTGGTGTATGAGGTTTGTTTATTGTTTTCGTTAAGTGCTCAGAGTTGGTTCTGACTCATAGAAATCCCTTGCACAATAGAATGAAGCACTGCCCAGTCCTACACCATTCTCACAACTGTTGTTATGTTTGAGCCCATTGTTGCAGCCATTGTGTTGATTCATCTAATTAGGGTTTTCCTCTTTTCAGTAAACCTCTACTTTACCAAGCATGATGTCCTTTTCTAGGGATTGGTCTCTCCTGATAACATGTCCAAAGTGTGTAAGACAAAGTCTCACCATCCTGGTTTCTAAGAAGCATTCTGATTGTGCTTCTCCAAGACAAATTGATACTTTCAAAAATCTTTGCCAACACCAAAATTCAAATACATAGATTCTTCTCTGATCTTCTTTATTCATCTCCAGCTCTTACATGAAGCGACTGAAAATACTAAAGCCTGGATCAGACCCACTTTAGTCCTCAAAAGGACATCTTTGTTCTTTGACACTTTAAAGAGGTCTTGTGCAGCAGATTTACCCAATGCAATAATAGATCATTTGATTTCTTGATTGCTGCTTCCATGAACTTTGACTGTAGATCCAAGTAATGTGAAATCCTTGACAACGTCAATCTTTTCTCCAATTACTGTAATGTGGCTTATTGATATAATTGTGATGATCTTTTCTTTTCTTTACATTGAATTGTAATCCATACTGAAGGCTGCAGCCTTCAATTCATCAGCAAATGTTTCTGACCCTCTTCACTTTCAACAAGCAAGTTTGTGTCATCTGCATACCAAAAGTTGTTTGTAAGCAATGAAGAGAAGGAACCAGCCAAAACAGAATGTTTTACAGAAAGCTATTCCATTAAGTCCTGGTGTAGCACTGTAGTATAAGCACTGAACTGAAAGGTCAGTTTGAACTGCAAAGTGAGAGGTTCAAACTTACCAGAATATACATTTGCAGCTTTTTAATTTGTCTGATAACATCTGCTTGTTATGAAAGCTGCTTTCATAATAAGCAGATGTTGTCATTCATTGGTCCTCCAGAAAGTGAAAGAAAAACACCTTGAGTGTCCAAAAACACCTGTTGCCATGAGTATTCTCCTTGGCCAGTCTGCTTTTACTTTAACTGGACCACTTCCAGCTCTTGGGAGCCATTGCTTTGATTGTGGTTTAACTTCAGGATTCTACTGGTAAAGCAAATTTTCATCTCCTATTACAATTATTTCAAGAAATGCTTCCAGATCTTGTTCTCACTTGTCAAAAATTCCATTAAAACTCTGCTTTTCCCTGCACATGTTCTAGAAACAACTGCTTTCACACCCACTGAGCAGAAAGTTTGTTCAACACTAGGCACAAAACCTCTTTAAAGTGTTCAAGAGCAATGATATCAGTTTGAGGACTAAGGTTAGCCTGACTAAAGCCATGGTATTTTTAAGGCTTCACATGCATGTGATAGTTGGATGGTGAATAAGGAAAACCATAGAAGAATTGAATCATTTGAGTTATGGTGTTGGGGAAGAATACTGAAAGTGTGATGGACTTCCAGAAGAATAAATAAACCTGTGTTGGAAGAATTGCAACCAGAATGCTCCTTAGAAGCCATGATGACTAGACTTTGTCTCTCATACTTCGGACATGTTATTAGGAGGAAACAGACCCTGGAGAAGGATATCATTCTTGGTGAAATGGAGGCTCAGTGTAAGAGAGGAAGACTCCCAATGAGATGGATTGGCACAGTGGCAGCAGCAATGGTCTTAAGTGTAACAATTGTAAGGATGGTGCAAGACCAGGCACTGTTTTGTTCTGTTGCACGTAGGATCGCTATAAGTCAGAACCAACTCGACAGCACCTAACAACAATGCTCAATTAAGACTCCCTGGGTGGAACAAATTGTTAAGTATTAAACTACTAACTGAAAGATCAGTGCTTCAAACCCATCCATAATAGGTGCTGTGGAATTAATTCCTGGAAATCTGTGTGCTTGAGATCACAGCCTTAAAACCCCTATGCCTTTACACAAAGCACAGTAAAAAGTTGAAAAAATAAAATAAAAACCTATGGAGGAACCTTTGTGGGCCAATGGTTAAGTGTTCAGCTGTTCATTGAAAGGCTGGTGATTGCAACCCACCCAGTGACTCCGAGAGAAAAGGACCTATTGATTGCTAATGTATAGATTACAACCAAGCAAACAAAGCAGAATTACACACCTGAGTTGAAGTACTACCCAATAAAATCAGAGCACAAAAGTAGAGTCGCATGTTTGTAAGATGCTCCCCAGAGAAACACAGAAATCTTGGAAAGATCCACAAATTCCCTAGGGTTTGAGATAGCCTGATTTAGGTCTCAATGTCATTTGAGTTACGTAAAACAAGCATGAAGTTTCAGTTTGGTCTTGGAGATGATAGGGAACCACTGACGTAGCCAGTGTAGCTAGAAAGCCATGCTTACCGGTCATGGCATGACATGAAAAGAAGGGAAATTATGTGCTTAATCTAGATTGGGGAGCAACAAGAGAATTTCAAACTACAGAACATCTTAAATTGTGCATGGGGAAAAAATTATTTTCCGTGTTGTTTTTCTGATACATAGCGACCCGGTATAGTGTTTCCAAGAGCAGCTAGGAGGTTTTAACTGTTGACCTTGTGGTTAGCACACCAGTGCTTATCCTACAACACCACACCAAGGATCATTGTTTTCCATGGGGACATTAAAAATAAACTCATAGGGAACCTAGATCCAGAGGGCCTGGAGGAAGGTAGAATCTCCAGTGAGTAGTATTCAATCTGACTAGGCGGAGCTGATGCAATGAAATGCAGACGGGTCTCTTGTGATACAATAGTGAATAATTGTTATCAGGACTGATTGTGAGGGTCGGAAATGTAAAGGTAGATGTTTTATAGCAAGGAGGGGAGTGATTAACTTTTCAGTCTAGGAGCAGAGGTCCCTAGGACCATCAAGGAGGAAGAGCCGAGAGCGGACCCTACCTAGAGAAGCAGTGATGCCTGAAATGGAGCCAGAGATGATGACGTGGAGCGATGGGCTGGAGACTTTAGATCCAGAGAGGGACAGCGACTGTGTGCTGAAGACCTGGGGGGTACAGGGGAAGGATTGCATGGAGGGGATTGTAACCATGGCAATAAAACGATATATGATAGGATGGATGTAAAACTAATGCTCTCCCATGTAAACTATCACATATTTCACAATAAAACATTAAGAAAAAATAAACTCATAAAACTCATGACAAACAGCAGTGATTGATGAAGTAATGGGGAGAAGATCATACAGCTATTCGGATCACTGATTCATTGCTTCAAACTTCTGGTTTCTAGCAGAGAGGGTAAATCTAAAATTAGCTTCTCACATATTGTCAGGGTTTAAGAAATCATATTAACATTAGTGCAAGGGAAAAAGGGAAATGATGTGTGAATAGCTAACTAGGAAGCATCAATGTTTTTCAGAAATGGTTCATAAAAGGATCATTTTTCTTATCAAACACAAACTTACTTTTTCGGTTCTTTTTTTTTTAGCTTTCTACTGTGAATTGGGAGAAGGTTTACAGAACAGAACCTCAGTTTTACATTAAAATAATCATGCTCATTTCATTTTATCTCATTGATTGTAATCCTCTCAATGTAACATCCATGTTTCTTGTTTCTATTCCTCCTTTTTTCTCAATCCTTTTGAACTTTGTCCTTGGGTAAATGCTGCCCTTTTGATCTCAAATGGTTGACCATTCTATGGTGTGCATAGTTCGTTAGTTTTATTGTTACCCCTGAAGAATTACCTAGTGCTTGGTTGAAAATTGAGCCATGGGACTGAGTTTATTTCCAGACCTAAAGAGTGACCAAGTATCATACTCTCAAAATCATTAAAAAATCTCATCAATAAGTCTGGTCTTTTTTATGATTTTGAGTTTTACTCCACATTTTCTCCCACTCTGTCCAGGACCTTCTAATGTGATTCCTCTCAGAGCAGTTGATAGTGATAGTTAAGCACCATCTAGTTCTTCTGGCCTCAGGTTCATGGAGACTGATGTTTCTGTGGTCCATGTTTCTGTGGGTCTTCAATTTTGATGACTCTTCTTTCCTCCAGGCTGGGAGAGACCAATAGTTTCACCTTACATGGCCGCTCATGAGTTTTTCAAGATCCCAGTTCATATTCATCAAAGTAGAACAGTGACTTTGTGGCCCTTGTTATGCCAATTGATCTTGATCCTGAGTCTCCAAGCCCAGAGTCTCATTCCCTCAAGGTATTTGGTTATGTCTAACAAGTTTTCATCACTTTTTTCCCTGTGTGCTCCACTGTATTTGTGAATATGTACAAATATTCTCTGTCAAACCTATATATATTTGGGACTATATATATACTCCCTCCCGCATGCATTCAGTCTGCATATATATCCACACATCTACTTATTGCAGGATTGTGTTTATAATCGTATTTACCTCTGCTGTCTTTAACTCTTAGATTCCTCCCCAACTCTTCCCCTGCCTTCATCATTTTTTGCCAACTTCCCTCTTATTGTTTATTGCCTTCCCTTTCACCCAAGTTAACATGTGTCTACCGTAGTGGTTACGAATCGGGCTGCGAGCCATAAGGTCAGCAGTTCGAAACTACCAGCTGTTCCACGGGAAAAAGATGAGGCTTTCTGCTCCCGTAAAGATTTACAGCCTCAGAAACCCTGTACAGGGTCGCTATGAGTCAGAACCGATTCCACGGCACATAACCACCACCACCACCCTCTAACTAGTGAATTACTCCTCCTCCCTCCCACCTTGGTAACCATTAAAGAATGTTTCTTTTAATGTGAAACCCTTCTCATGGTTTTACAATAGGGATCTCGTGTAATATTTGTCATTTTGTGATTGTCTGATTTTACTCAGCATGTTTTCCAGGTTCACCCTTGTTATGAGGTCACAAACACTTTTTGAAAATCAAGATATATTAGAACACTCTGACATTCAGTTGACTTAGAGATAGCTCAGTACAGAAAAGTCCAGGAGGAAAAACAAGAATCATATTGGCGTCGGGTCAGCATAGTGGTTGAAAAGATGAGCTTTGGAGTCAGATACTACTAAACACTCATCTCTATCGCTCACTGGTTGTGTGATCCTGGGGAAATTATTTAAACTGTCTGTACCTCTTTTTTCATTGATAAAAGAAGAATAACAGTAGCTTTCTTTAAAGGATTAAATAATTGAACAATAATAACTAAGACTGTAGCACTTAATTAATATACTGTGCAAAGCACTTTATATGAATCACTTCATTGGTCTTCATAGCATGAAGCATTTTACAGATGGGCTAATACCTGTAACATATTTACATGATCACTGGCACCTAACACATAATCAAGTTAGCTGTCATTATTTTCATGTTATTATAAGTGAACTTGATGTTAAAAGTACAAGTTGGATAGTAAGGACCTGGTGCCACATCATGGACCTTTTCTAGGGAGGAGAAATTCACAGCAATGATCTGTCACCCTTAGACAATGAGTCAAAGAAGAAATCACAGGGAAATTAGAAAACACTTTGAGATGAATAAAATTAAGAGTGTAATATACCAAGATTTACAGGATGCACTGAAAGCAGTGTCCAGAGGGAAATTTATAACTGTAACTGTCTAAGTTTAAAAGAAGAAAAATCTCAAATCAGTAACCTAACTTTACACCTTATGAAACTATAGAAATAAGATTTAACCAATTCTAAATCTAAAAGTAGCAATAGAAAGGAAATGATAAAGATAAATAGAAAAATAATAGAATTAAGGAAACCAAAAGGTTTTCTTTGAAACGATCAATCAAGGTAATGCCTTAGGAATTATAAGAATTCCAAGTTCCCAGAGGGCAGTAATTCAGGTGCCTTTTCATCTATATTGAGATGGAACTGCCAGGACTCAAATTTTGAAACATAAGAACAACATGGTAATTGGGCCTAGGAACAGAAAAAGCTCACTCAGGAGAAGAAAACTATATTCTTAGACCTAGAAAAATCTGCATGCCGTGTGTACAAGCCAACTTATTGCCCATGCAGGAACAAGGAGGTCACTCAAAATCCTGAGTCATGACACAGAATGAGAGAATGAGTGAAAAGGGTTAAAAAAGAAATGTTGGGTATGGGATAAGGTCTAATTCAAGACCTGAAGCAATGGTTCATTTTAAGGGTCTGTTGACAGTAGAGAGCATTACAGGATGAGAATACTGAAGTCCATGCGTGGAGAGGTGTTTAATGGAGTGATCATGTTAGGTCTTGTTAGCAATGTTAAAGGTTTACATAATCAAAGACACACACACACACAAAAAAAAAAAAAAAACTATGAAAGGATTTTAGAAAGAAGAATAACAAGATGAAATTTGCGTTTTGGAAAGATCATTCATCTGCAGTATAGAAAATATGTTGGAATGGGCTGTCTTGAGACAACGAGGCCAGTTAGCAGTAACTTGATGTTGTTGTTGTTGTTATGTGCCGTGGAGTCGATTCCAACTCATAGCAACCCTGTACAGGATTTCCGGGGCTGTAAATCTTTACGGGAGCAGAAATCCTCATGTTTCTCCTGCAGAACAGCTGGTAGTGTCGAACTGCCTGCCTTGAGGTTAGCAGCCCGATTCGTAACCACTATGCTACCAGAGCTCCTTTGGTAATGAAAATTTAGGAAAATGATTTTATATA
>NW_006408527.1:8303393-8330499 GCF_000296735.1 Chrysochloris asiatica | reverse complement strand
ATACATATATATATATTGTTGTTAAGTGCCATCAAGTCAGTTCCAACTGATAACAACCCTGTACAGCGTTTTCAAGGAGTAGCTGGTGGGTTTGAATTGCCGACCTTGTGGTTAGCATGCAGTCCAGTGCTGATCCTACAGAGCCACTTCAGCCCATTTGGTAGCATAGTGGCTACCAGTCATGCTGCTAATCTCACTGTCAGCAGTTCGAAACTACCAGCAGTTCCATAAGGATTTACAGCCTTGGAAAACCTATACAGGGTAGCTATGAGTCAGAACCAATTCCATGGCACAATACCACCACCACCACCACACACCACAACTCTGTGAGTCCTGGTGTGGCACTGAAGGATAAGCACTATACCACAAGGTCGGTTTGAACAGCAAGGTCTGTGGTTCAATCTCACCAGCCACTCCTCTGAAACCCTATACAGGGTCACTGTGAGTTGGATCCAATTTGGTGACACTTAACAACAACATATATACATATATACATGTTGTTAAGTGCGGTCAACACATCAAGACCCTGTATGGGACTTCTGAGGCTTTTTCTTAATCTTTGAAGGAGCAGAAAGTCTCATCTGTCTCCCATGGAGCAGCTGGTGGATCTGAACTGCTGACTTTGTGGTTCATGATCCAGTGCTTATCCTATGGAGCTACTACACTACCATAAAAGATAGAGTGGGATCAAGTAAATCAGGCAGAAAGACAAGTGTCATATAGGCAATATCCTTGGAGATTGTAGTCAGACCTGGCTCTGAAGAACCCTAAATCCCTTATCATAATTATATGGAACCTAGTATATGAAACTGGTAGCGTTCCAAAAAGAATTCAAACTACTAAAGATAAACCTATTTCATTTTTGCAAAGTTCCTCTCTTCTAAGGAACAAAAAATCTTGTTAATATAGTCTAATAAGCCTACTCTTTCCGCGTGAAAATAGAATAATCAATAAGCACAGTCTATTGATCCAATACAGACTTGAACATTGATAGACTTATTGATAATCTGTCTAGAGAGGGAGAGAGTTTTTTAAAAGAGATTTTCCACACTATCAACCAAATGCATCCTCCAATTCACCTTGAAAGATTAAGATTCATCCTTGAGAATTCTCGGGAGTCATAAATCAAGAAGATCCACGAACAAGCTATGATTTAGCATTTATTTGTAAAAAGTAGGTATGTGGAAATCACTAATAACAACTACATACATGCTTTATATTTACATTTTCTGTAGAGATTTTACTGTGGAATAATTTCATCACAATCTTTATGCATTCATGCTAATCATAACTACCTCATCTAAAAATGCAAGTCAATAGATTCTCTTTTGTTGTTAGAACAGTGTTTTTGTTCTATCTTCTGTAGAAATTTTATACCTAAACACTTCAACCATTTATCCACTAATAAAATAAGTGATTCTTGCTGGTAGGAAAATATTCAGTGCCTATATGTTTTAATTAACTGCATGTACAATTTACAAAGTAACACAAAAGAATACATATCTTTCATACACTTGTCTTTAAATGCTGTCGAGTTGGTTTCAACTCATAGCAACCTTGTAGAGGGTGTCAGAGAAGCGGCTGATTGATTTGAACTGCTGACCTTGGGGTTAGCAGTCCAGTGCTTGCCCTACAACACCACATTAGGACTCTTTCAAACATACAGGTACACGTGTACACATACCATTCAAGGGGGGTGGGATTAACTTTGGTTAGAATATTTGTAATTCTGAACCCAAAAGATTGGAAGTTATTTGAAATCTAAAATTCATACCCGATATGTCAGAATATGAACTTATAGCATTCATGGCAGAAATTAAACTACAGAAACGTAGGAAGGAGGGCTCAGAGTCTACACTCTGAATCACTAACCTATATTGCCTTCCAGATAGAGGTTTTGGCATTAAAAAAGAACAATCCTTGTTCTGCAATGCACTTGGTGCCTAACCTTGGGGAAGTTATTTAATCTCTCTGAGTCTCCGTTTCTTTTTCTGTAACATGAGAATAATACGACTAAGCATTGTTATGAGGATTAAATGAGACATACAGAAAGTGCTGGACTTGTCCTCAGCACATAGCAACTGCCAATACCGGGTAGCTTTTATTAATCCAATGCCGCATCAGAGAATGAGAGATACCTGTGGTAGACATTAGAATTAGCACCTACCTAGGAACAAAAATAAATCAGTCAGGTGCTTTAAATTCTATCGACACACAGACCTTTTTGGTGAGGCTGGCTTAATTAGTTACCAGCTAGCATGCCAATTCCTTACGCTGAGTCTAGGTGAATAAATAGAAGGGCTTCCACTTCTTAAAAGAAGAATAGAATTTCACTGTATTCAATTTCCCTTCTCTGTCATTTCATTTTACTCTACTGCTGTCCCTGCAAAAAAAAGTCACAGTTCTATTAACCTTGCAGCTAACGAAGCATGCCTGCAACCAGATGTGTCTTGCTTGCCTGATTGAAGCTGGAAAGGTAGCAGAAAGAAAAAGCATTTCAACAATTGCACCTGAGGTGTATGAATGCCTCTCAGAGACTGCAGGGCTCCACTGAGACCATAGGCGTTCAGGGCTGTGAGTGACCTGAAGACCCTGGGGCTTTCAGGGGGTGGTTCCCAAACCTGGCAGATCCCCCAATTCTCCTGAAGTTCATTTTATAAAAACAGATTTCTAATACCTAGCTTTGACTTCACTGAATCAGAATCTCCCAAGGGCTAATAAAGCAATTCTGACATATATCTTTGTAAGTTCTAACAGGTTCTGATTGTGCCAGGTTCAAGAGCTGCTGATCTATCTATATCACTCTCATCCAATGACCGGAATCCTCCCTGTAGGTGTGTGAGTATTGGAAGGAGAGGAAATGAGAGACAGAAAGAAGGAGATTCAGAGCCCAAGTGATGGGGAAATCTAACATGTTATGGTGTACAAAACCCTTTATCAATAACACCAAAATACCAAATCAGATACCATTGAGTTGATTTCAACTCATGGCAACTCCATGTATATCAGAGTATAACTGTGCTACATAAGGTTTTCATGGCTGTTTTAGTATTATTATTTTGAAGCATCTCTGGGTAGGAATTATCAAGTAAATTCAATTTTTCCACATGGTGCTATGCCAAGGATTATTGTGTGCATGAAATAGCATTTGTTGTTGTTGTTGTTAGGTGCCATCGAGTCAGTACCAACTTATGCACAACAGACCCAATCCTGGGTCAACCTCACAATCGTTGCTACGCTTGAGCCCATTGATGTTGTCACTGTGCCAATCCATCTCATTGGGGGTCTTCCTCTTTATCTCTGACCCTCCACTTTACCAAACATGATGTCCTTCTCCAGGGACTCGTCCCTCCTGACAATATGAAATAGCACCATCCATATAAACGAGACTGTCTCTGTGTAGGTGCTCATTAAAATGTCAGTTTCTGATCTCACCCATCCCAGCAGCTTCCCAATCCTCCCACCCTCTGTTACTTTTATATAGCAATCTCATCATCATATCAATAACATCTAGACCAGGCCTGTACCAAAAGAGATATTCCAAAGTGTTTAGTGAATAAATGAAAGTCAAAAGGAAAATTCTAAAAATCAATAACAAAACACAAGCACAGTTCAGAATTTAAATGCCTGTTTTAAGCACATGAAACTTGCTCTCTCCCAAACCTAAAGTTGCACTAAACACGACTTTCCCATTAACTACTCTAGAAGTAAACATATAAGTTCCAGAAATCTGAATAACTCATCACTTCTCTTTATAATGGTCACAAATATGGATCTCTTCCAATCAGTTGGCCAAGTAGCTGTCTTCCAAATTTCTTGGCATAGATTTGTAAGTGTTTCCAATGCTGCATCAATTTGTTGAAATTTTTCAATTTGTATTCCATCAATTCCTGGGGCCTTGATCTTGGCCAATGCCTTCAGTGTACTTTGGACTTCTTCCGTCAGTATCATTGACTCTTGATTATATGGTATGTCTTGAAATGGTTGAACATCAACCATTTCTTTTTAGTACAGTGCCTGTGTATTCCTTCCATTTTCTTTTGATGCTTTCTACATCATTTAATATTTTGTCCATAGAATCCTTCCATATTGCAAGTCAAAGCTTGAATTTTTTCTTCAGTTCTTTTAGTTTGAGAAATGCTGAGTGTGTGAGAAATGCTTTTGATTTTTTTAACTACAGGTTTTTGCACATTTCATTATAACATTTAACTTTGTCTTCTTGATCTGCCCTTTAAATTTTTCTGTACAACTCTTAACCTCATTTCTTCCATTTGCTTTAGCATTTCTACACTGGAGAACAAGTTTCAGAGTCTCTTCTGACATTGATTTTGGTCTTTTCCTTCTTTCTTGTCTTCCTAATGACCTTTTGCTTTCTTCTTGATGTCATATAGCTGTTCTTGATGTCATTTTACAGTTTTTCTGGTCTTTGGTCATTAGTGTCTAATGCACCAACTCTGTTCTTGAGATGATCTCTAAATTCAGGTGGGATTTGTTCATTTTTATGGATTATTCTTTTTTACACACACTAATCCTTAACATAGCATTCTGGTGCAGTGAATTTATTTGATATGGCTCTTCTAGTAAGTCTTTGTAACTCCCTCCAGGTGACTAGATGGAGCTATGCAAATAGGGTGAATGGGACTCTAACATGGGACTTGGTTGTTTTTACCATCCTGCTGGGTATAAAATTGGCCCTCTCAGAAGCAGGAACAGGGGATCTCACTACTACGAGATGGAGAGTTGTGATACCAAAGAAGCGGTAACGTGGTGCGGTGGCGGAGAAGCTGAGACAGTAGAGGTACCAACAGAAGCAGTGATACTGAAAGTCTGAGACAGAGCAACTGGCTCCTGACCCATGGATCAAGTAAAACTGAGTGCCTTCATGCAGGATGTGAGTTTGCAGAATCACTTCCCTTTGGGAAATTATCAGCAGTGCTAAAGAAGCTTTGTAAAGCTGTCCGACCAGAGCAGAGACCAAGGAATTGTGTGGCTGAGAGGCCAAGGACCACAGAGAGGCATGGCTGAGAAGAGACACTTCTAATCCAAAAGACTGTATTCTGACCCTGAGTTGTACCATTAACTTCCATAATAAACTCCATAATCATGAGTATTGTCTGTGAGTTCTATGTGGCCACTGCAACATATTTTCAAACACAGCAGAAAAGTATCCATTGCTGTGGGAGGGGCAGTTGATTTCAGAATCAGTAAGGAAGATTGGTGGTGAAGGCATGTCTGACTTCTACCTCATAGGACTCTTCACCTCCCTACTTGTGTAGCCTTAGAAGGTCAAACATGGTACCCATGTCATTTTTTGCACACTATCACTAAGAACTGAAACTAGCATTTCCTAGCCCTATGTTAGACAGTCCTAGCATAAAGCATACTTTGCTATCCATGTGTTAACCAATATTGATCCAAACACAAATAACCTAGCTACTTGCTCTTGAGAGATCAAATTGAGAACCAACTAAAATATCTTAATTCTAAGATCAACAGTGTGTTTATCAAGACTTACTTCAAGATATTTGCCTCTCTGGTTTAACCAACCCAAAGCAATTTGGTAGTATACATATGCCAAGGTTAGGTATAGCGCTGTGGGCTAATGCGTCAAACTGAAAAGTCGTTTGAACTGCAAGGTCGGTGGTTCAAGCTTACCAGCTGCTCCTTGGAAACCCTATACAGGGTTGTTATGGGTTGGAATTGACTCACCGGCACTTAACAACAACAACAAAATTATATATGAGTTCTGTCTAATCACAACTAGTTATCCACCTTACAAATTGTCTAGCTCTGGCCCTGATCCCTATAAATACATTCCTCAACTCTCTCTTTTGCAATATTACTTTCTGTCAATATATTTATTCTTATTATACTAAGTTTTGTTTGATCAGTAGTTTTCTTTGGTGGTTTGTGTGGACTTGACAGTATCACCATGCTGGAGATGAATAAATTTGCCCAAATTGAAACAGCCATGAATTATGAGGTACTTTCTTGAAGGACCAATTTTAAACCCAGATGTGACTGACTTTGAAGTTCATGTTCTCTCCACTGATATATACATTTAATCATAAATACTAGAGTAGATAAAGGAAAAGCAAGCTTTTACTATATATTGCAAGAAGTTCACAAGAAAACAACCTTAAAGATTTGTTGTTACTGTTGTTAAGTGCCATCGAGTTGGTTCTGACTCATAGCAACTCTGTATAGGGTTTCTGAGAAGCAGCTGGTGGGTTTGAACCACCAACTTTGTGGCGAGTAGCCCAGTGCTTATCCTATAACACCACACCAGGAGTCCTTAAAAGAGATAATAGCATTAAAAATAACAATTTATAAATGCAAGGGCAATTCAAGGCTTTCAATCAAGCAAAATGTATTTACTGCCATCTGCTCTTCACAATGAGACAGCAATAAAATGCATAAACAAATGAGTCATGGACCATAAAAGAGCTGCCTAAATGAGTTCCATAAACAGATGCGAACAAACAAGAATTGAAATCAAAGTTTGATGGATTGATAACAATAATTAAAGTTTAGGATTTTCTACATAATTCTAAGAAAATCATAGAATCCCTCCTGGGTCAGTACTCAATGTGCTCTATAATGACAGACCTTTGGAGCCTGAGCATTAAGTGGTTACTGAAAATCTAAAGCATCAAACAAAAACGTAAATGGACTTCTGTTGCAGATGCATTGAAGATAATGTGTTGATTCAAAATGGAATATGGTGAACAGACGAGCTCTATGAAACACAGAAGGAAATGGAGCTTGGAAAATAGTCCCAGACTGTTGATTAGTTCTAAAAGGAAATAGAGAAGAGGTAAACATCTCAAAGGCAGTATCGCATGAAGAAAAACAGTGAGCCACTTTCCAGAAAATATAAGATACACTCTAGAAATGCTAGCCAAAGGGCTCCCAGATCATCAAGAGGAGTTCTAGAATCAGGATGAAAAGGTAGGATCAAGCCACAGTGGGCACTAAAAGGCTGAAACTCAAAGGTAACACAGAAGCATGCTTGTGAGCTCACAGGACAGTTGTAAAGATGAATTCCATAGCAGAGAAAGTTTCTCTGGGCTCTTAGAAGAGAGACTCACTTTTCAGCATGAATTTATAAATATTCAAGAATGCAAAGCTTATTGTTGATGGCTGGTGAATGACAATGATAATGATTTTGTTGTTAGGTCAGATGATGCCAGGTAAGTTCCAACTCATCATAGCAACCCTATGTACAGGAGAGAAAAACAAAACAAAACAGAAAACACTGTCTGGTCCTGGGCCTTCCTCACAATTTTTGCTATGTTTGACACAGTCACTGTGTCAACCCATCTCATTGAGGGCCGTCCTCTTTTTTGCTGATACTCTACTTTAAGCATGATGTTCGTCTCCAAAGGCTGGTCCCTCCTGATGACATGGTCAAAGTACATGTGATGAAGTCTAGCCATCCTCACTGCTAAAGAACATTCTGACAATACTTTTTCCAAGATAGATTTGTTTGTTCATCTGACAGTCCATAGTATATTCAATATCTTAGTCAACACCATAATTCAAAGACATCACTTCTTAGGTCTTCCTTATTAAATGTCCAACTTTCACATGCATATAAGATGATTGAAAATATGATTTGGGTCAGGCACACCTTAGCCTTCAAGGTGACATCTTTACTTTTTAACACTTTCGCAGCAGATTTGCCCTGTGCAAAATATGTTGTTTGATTTCTTGACTGTTATTTCCATGGATATTGATTGTGAATCAAATAAATTGAAGTCCTTGACAAACTCAATTTTTTCTCCATTTATCATGATGGTGCTTAATGGTCCAGTTGTGAGGATTTTTATTTTCTTGATGTTGAAATACAATCCATATGAAGATGGATTAGTCTTCATCAGCAAGTGTTTCAAGTCCTCTACATTTCCAGTAAGCAAAGTTGGGTCATCAGCATACAGCAGGTCATTACTGAGTCTTCCTTTAATCCTGATGTTGTGTTTGTCTTCATGTAGTCCATTTTCTCAGTGTATTTACTCAGCATACAGATTAAATAAATATGATGAAAAGATACAACCTTGATGCATACCTTTCCTGATTTTAAATCATGCAGTATCTCCTTATTATATTTGTCTTAGACTGGGTTCTCTAGAGAAATAAAACCAGTGCTACATATATATTTATAAAGAGAAGTTTATATTAAGGAAATGGTTCATGTGTATTGTTGTTGTTGTTAAGTGCCGTCGAGTCGGTTCCGACCCATAGTGACCCTGTACAGGGTTTCCGAGGGTGTAAAAATCCTTACGGGAGTAGAAAGCCTCATCTTTCTCCCGCGGAGCGGCTGGTAGTTTCGAACCGCTGACCTTTAGGTTCGCAGCCCGATTCGTAACCACTACGCTACCAGAAGCTCCTTGGTTGTAGTGTATAAGATAGGAGAATCCCAAGAGCAGGCCAGGTGAGCCAGCATCAGTGGGCAGCTCCAAAAGGCAGGAATCCCAGGTTGGGAGACAGAGCAGGATGTCTGCGCTGGAGCAGGGGTGGCAGCAGGTTGATGGTTGAGTAAGGCCTGGGCAGATGCACTGCAGAACTGGCAGAGTGGGGCACAGAAGCCAGGGCAACAGGACCTGGCATACAGGGCCCTCCAGCAGGCGTCTGGTTTTCCAGGCACAATCAGCGGGCGAGCTCAGCAGGCAGATACAAAATAGAGTAGGCCACTGGCTCAGGTTCAAAGAACCAGAGGTTGGAGAACATTCCAGATGCAAGATCCAGACTCAGCAGGGAAGAGTGTGAGTCTTTCCTGCATGTCTATTATATTGGGAGCAGGCCACACCGAAACATCCTTCTAACTGATTGGCTGTTCATAGCCAATCATCATAGAGTTAGCTATCAATTGCCATAGTTGGTAATCCTGCCTCAATCAAGTTGACACAAAATCTATCACAGTCTTCAAATGACTGTCCTTTGGTCTAAGTACAAGTTCTATAAGAACACAATTAAGTGTTCTGGTATTCTCATTCAAAGACAAATGTCTTTGCATAGTGAATAAAGCACAGGTAAACATCTTTCTGGTATTCTCTGCTTTCAGCCAAGACCCACTGAGGTGAGCATGTCCTCTTCTGAGTCCTACTTGAATTTCTGGCAGTTCCCTGTTGATGTACTGCTGCAATCCATTTTAGACAAAAAGCTAATATTTATATAGCACTTGTTTTTGTAACAGGCAGTATTCTAATATAAAACTTTATTTATATTGACTCACTTAAAGCTTATGCAATGAGTACTTACAAGGTAAGCACTCTTAAAATACTTATTTTGTATATGAGGAAATTGAGGCACAGAGAGATGAAGTGACTTGGCCAGGCCTTACAGTTAGTTAACAGCAGAGCCAATCAATAATCAATCAATTAACTAACATGTTATCCACTTGTGATGCTCCCTTGTAGCATGCATAAACATTTGGTATTTTCTACTTTAATAATGAAAAAATACATATTATACTGCGGAGTCTACTTCAGACCCTAGTGTTAAATATTCATCAGTATTCTTACAGGACATAGCCTTCTCCCCCTTGTTTATGGTATTTTGTGAGTACTTGTTGTTGTTAAGCGCCGTCGAGTCAATTCCGACCCATAGCGACCCTGTATAGGGTTTCCAAGGAGCAGCTGGTGAGCTTGAACCACCGACCTTGCAGTTCAAATGACTTTGCAGTCTGGCGCATTAGCCCACAGCACCACACCAGGACTCCAACACTGATAAAGGAACCCTGGTGGTGATGTGGGTCTGGCTTTGGGCCGCTAATCAGAAGGTCAGTAGTTCAAACCCACCAGCCATTGAACAGGAAAAAGACAAGGTTGTCTGCTCCTATAAAGATTTATAGTCTTAGAAACCCTATACAGGGTTGCTAAGAGTCAGAATCAACTTGATGGAATGGATTGGGGTTTTTTTTTATCACTTATAAGGCACCCAGTGGTTGCTGGGTTTTAACCATCGACCTTGTGGTTTATAGTACAGTTCTTATTCTATAGTGCCACATCAGGACTTAAAACCGCTCCCCCCAAAAAATCTAATATTAACATCTGGTTTCTAAATGCCTTTTTAATCCTATTAAATCAATTAAAGCTATATTATGAGTATAATTTAGCCTCCAAAATTTTTCTCAAATGGGTAAACCCTTGTTGGGAATCCTATACAGGGTCGTTGTGAGTCAGCACCAACTCAACGGCACTTAACAACAGCATTTAGTTTTTTAGAATTATTTTAGTGGGAAAGCAGCTTATGAAACAGCGGTCAGTAACGATGTCTATTGCACTTTAGAAAATCTAAACAGTAATAATATAAACATACGTAGAGGTTCTCACTGTTCAAGTCTTTGCATTTAAAAAAATATTTCTGAATGATTTAAATAAAATGTTGAACAAAAAATTCTTCAAACATACAAAACTGAAAAGTAACAGTGATGATTCACATTACGTAATGACTCATGTTGCTATGAATGATTTTGCCCAGAGCTTTATTGATATATTCTGCTCCCTTGGTTTATTTACTTAACAGAGACACTTGGGAAACTAAGAAACTAGAAAATAACATAAGTCAGCAAGACAAAATTTGCTGTCTTTAAAAAATCATTTTGCCTGCCATTGTTTGCAAATGCATAAAGAATAAAGGCGGATTAGTACTTAAGAACATTGGTTTTGACCGAGCAGATTCTGACTGTATAGGCTGAGCCAACACTACCCCATCGTTTACATACAATAAATGTTTATTAGTGATAGTGATGATAGGTATGGATAATTCTGGGTAGAAAATGATGGTTTTTTGGTGTTTTTTTACCACAGATATTCTTACCTGAACTCTTTAGAATTTTTAAAAATTTTTTTCCCTTTCCTGTGTAAATGTGCTATTAAGATTTTTTTTTTTTTAATGGAAAACTTTAGCAAATTTATAGTAGACAGTAAAGATATACTCCTGGTGTGGCTCTGTGGGTTAATGCGCTGGACTGCAAGGTCAGTTTGAACAAGGTCGGTGGTTCAAGGTCACCATCACTCCTAGGAAACTCTAAACAGGGTCGCTAAGGATCAGAACTGACTCAATGGCACTGAACAACAACATACATATTTTAAAAAAAATTTTAAATCTACTTTGTTAAATGTTATGCATTAGGAAGTTGACAATTAAATGGTTGTTTGGTTTGGTTTTTAAAATACATTTGAAATAAGTGAGTTAAATATGACATTATTATTTTAATCCTACATCCTGAAATGTGAAACAAAACATTGTTTTTCTGAATATCAAAACTTTAAAGTTACTGTAAGTAATTAGCTTTATTTCATCAGTCATGGACTGTTGCTTTAAATGGTAACTTTTTGTATAGATGTGTATTCCTATATGTGCCTGACATTGACTTAGTATATTTATTACATCAGCAAGTAACTTTTAACAATAGCATTGAATATTACTTTCTCTCATTATGCCTAGATATTTATGCTAGGAAATAACAGGTTAGGAGACTGCAGACTTTCTCTGTAAAAAGCCAGCCAGTAAATATTTTAGTCTTTGTGGGTCATACATTCTTGGTCTCAACTACTGAACTCTGTTGCTGTTTAGAGGCAAATAGCTATAGATGATATATAAGTGAATGGGCATGCAATATCCCAATAAGACTTTATTTTCAAAAGTAGAACACTAACCATGTTTCATCTCTTGGCTGTAGTTTGCCAGCCCTTGCTTGATACAGATATTTTTATAAAGTGGTTTGGGAGGTTGAGATACTAGATTACTGAAAATGACATTTAGTCCTAAGGAGCTCTGGTAGCGTAGTGGTTACGAATCGGGCTGCGAACCTTAAGGTCAGCGGTTCGAAACTACCAGCCGCTCCGCGGGAGAAAGATGAGGCTTTCTACTCCCATAAGGATTTACACCCTTGGAAACCCTGTACAGGGTCGCTATGGGTTGGAACCGACTCGACGGCACTTAACAAACAAAAACAAATATTCCTCATGGGGTTATCATGAGTCAGGCCAACTTCATCCTTGGGGTTTTCTCATTTCTTAACTAGGCATTTTTTCCAGAATTCAGTCATTCAGATTTAGCTAATCAAAAGGTTGTCTTATACATTTTCTTTGTGAAATTTAATTTAACAAAAGATGAGCGTCTTATTTTTTATTAGGTTCCAGATAGCTTGCAGGTGAAATTTATTGTTCTCAAAACAACACATACATGGGATTTTCTTGTATGATGGAACTACCAAGCTAAAGGTGTACTTAGAACATCATCAATTTTACAAACGTGTATGCTTATGACACGGACTCCTGGTGTGGTGCTGTAGGATGAGCGCTGGACCACAAGGTCATTTGAACCTAAGGTCAGAGGTTCAAATTCACCAGCTGCTCCTCAGATACCCTATACAGAGTCGCTGAGTCAGAACCGACTCCACAGCACTTAACAACAGCAGCAACATCAACAAGGCACAGTTTCTTTTATTTTATCTGTCATTTCATTAGCACAACCTGAGCTGTTGTTCCTAAATGGTTCCCTTACATGTCTTTAGGGTTAGATGGTAAAAGATGATTGGCTATTTTCATTCTCAGAATAATCATTAACCAATTTGAAGAAATAAGTTTATTGTTTACATTCAATAGATACTTTTTTGTGGCAATCTCAAACTTACAGAGAAGTTGCTAGTGAAGGTTGAAGAACTTTTCTTTAAGAATCATTTGGGAAAAAAAGCTGCCTACCTGTAGCCTCACACTCCCAAATACTTTAGTGTGTTTTTTCTAGATACAATAACACCCATCTCCAAAGGAGTCCTGGGGCAGTGTTGTAGGATAATCACTGGACTGCTAACCACAAGGTGGGAGGTTCAAACCCACCAACCGCTGCTTGAAAACACTTCAGAACTGATTCAATGGCACTTAACAAAACAACAATAACAAATGCACAGTACAAGGGTAAGTCAGTAAATACTACTACAAAAATCGTACAAACTCTTGTTAACAAAAATATAAAAATGTGAAGCTATTGTTTCTCAACATATCCTCCATCTAGGTCTACACACTCCTGAAGGCGGTGTTCCATCTCTCAAAGCCTTTCTTGAAGAATTCTGTGTTCTTCAGTTCATACTACGTCAAAGCAGCAGTTTGGGTATCCTCAAGGAACTCAATATGTGGGATTTTGTTTTTTTGTTTTAATTTTCCTAGTGTTTGGGGAACACAAAGAAGTTTTTGTTCCCCAAACAGGGCTGCAGGGTGGATGGGGTACGTTTTCCCAATGAAATTCTCACAGGACAACTGTTACTCTCCAAGACGGAGAAGGTACATTATCGTGATGGAAACAAGTTCCTTAGTATAAATTTCCTGACCTTTTTCTCATCAGTGTAGTTTTCAAGTTTCTTAAAATTTGATCCAAATAAATCCCCCTTATTTTCCTATGCCTTTTGAGAAAATCTATCAAGATTGCCCCTTTGGATTCCCAAAAGAGTGTTACAATAGCCTTCTGAGTTGACCTCTCTGCCTTGAATTAAACAGATGCAGCAGATTCCTCAGAAGCCACTGTTTTGATTGGAGGTTTTTTTGAAGGCACCCTAAGGAAACTAAGACAAGTGTACTACTGAGAGAACTTTACTACAGTCATTCTCTGGTCACCGGGACATGCTTAAACATACACAGTTTATAAAAGCCTATTAATGTATGAACTGGAGCTCTAATAGCAATACTTTTTGACTTACTTTCATAGAAAATCAAAACATTAACACTGATTGTTGTTGTTAAGTGCCATCGAGACAGTTCTGACTCATAGTGACTCTCTATAGGGTTTCCAAGGAGCAGCTGGTGAGTTTGAACCACCGGCCTATGGTTCAAACCAACCTTGCAGTCCAGCACATAACCCACAATGCCACACCAGGACTTAACACTGACACTACACCACAATTTAGTCCTTAGGCCCCAATTTTCCCAACAATGTCTCAATAATAATATTGATCTAAAATCCAGCTCAGAATAACATATTTCATTTTGTTGTCATATCTCTATTCCCCTTCAACCTAGAAGAGTTGCTCAGTCTTTCCCTGATTTTCACAACATATTTGAAGAGATTACAGGCCAGTTGTTTTATAGACTCTTAATTTGGAGTTGTCTGATGTTTTCTCATAGTTAAATCCAGGTGATGCATCTTTGGAAAGACTATTACAGAAGTAATGCTATGAACTCATTGCACCCAAACAGATGGTGCATTTTGATTTGCTTATTTGTTGATAACATTGATGTTAGTTATTTGATTAAGGTGTTGTCTTCTAGTCTTATGCATTGTAAATTCATTCCTCTTCTCTTTATAATTAGTAAATACTTTAGGTGGAGGCATTTCAAAGCAATGTAAATATCACACTTTTCCTGAAACTTTCCATCTCTTCATTTACGAACTGTTGTCATGGCTTCTTATTATATTCAGTGGTTTATAATCCTTCAGATTATAAATATAATTATCTATTTCATGGTCAGTTTGACTAATGGGAGCTCTTTAAGCTGGCTCTGTGTCCTTTTGTCATGGTCTTTTAATTCTTAGAGCATTCGCTTGCTCTCTGCCTCTGCAGAATATTCCAAAAATTCTTCCCCAGCTCTGGAACTTTCTCTAGAAAGTCAAGATTCCTTTTAGTAGAAATCTGGCTGAAAAGTGTGCTCATTGCTATTTGCTACTACACACACACACACCTCTATATTTATTTCTACATATGTCTATATTTGTTTAGAAATCCATGAGTTCACAAAGATAAAACCAATCCAATCTAACACAGAGTTCATTCTAGTGTTCTCCCTTACAATTAGACAATGAGAAACTGGGCTCTTATTTTTCTTAAATTTTTATTCTGTTGATCAAACTCCCAGTTTGTAATCAGTCTCCCAGTTCTGTTGCCATGCCTCTCCAGCAAGGATGCTCCAGCTGTCCCCACACATGAGTGTCCTTTTCTCCCTCATTGGGCTCCAGAATTGCACACTAGGTTGTCCTCATTCCAGGAAGAGGAAAATCTCTTTCTCCCACTTAGGCTGTGACCCACCAAGTCGGATATAAAGATGCTCTTGACGTATTGTGTAGGCTTTGGCTCCCACCCCAGGATCCGTCTGTGCGGATGCCCATCTTGCTCTACTAATGACTTTAGGATGGAAATTTCCAGGAAGGCTAAGGGGGAAATAACAGGAACAAAAGCCAATTGATGCATTTTAAATGTTATTTAAAACATGAGAATTGTTCAAAAGAACTCACAAGAAACTGCTGTTTAAAACTGTTAGGAAAGTATTTAAAGAAAATCAAAACTTTATTTGTTTCTAAAACCTAAAATCGATTTAATCATGAAGAAAATATTTGTTTTCCATGAAGATCTTATATCAATCAATAAACAAGTACATATTGTACATTTACTATTTCTGAGCTGCCACTAATATTTTCAAAGCCCAGAGCAGAGTACAAATGGATACCCACATATCTATATAGAAAAAAGTCTTGAGAGTTATAAAAAATCATTAATAAATTTTATTTAAAACTTGTCTATTCTCTTACCTTTACAAATTCCCTTTCATAAAGCAAAATTTTAAAAACATATAAAAGTATGATTTTTATATGGTCAAAAGTCAGCTAAATATCAAAAACAATTGAATTTCATTATTAATGCACATGTCTGGATGTTCTATTAATAAGCCAGTCATACCTAGAAAAGTAACAAAACATTCTGGTGTGGCGCTGTGGGTTAATGCTGCTGAACTGCAAAGTCAGTTTGAACCACAAGGTCGGTGGTTCAAGCTCACCAACTGCTCCTAGAAAACCCAATACAGGGTCATTATGGGTCAGAACTGACTCGACAGTTAAAACAACAACAAAAACCATAATCCATCAGTTGTATTTATTCCATAAAAAGTACTTTTCTTGGTTTCACTTCAGCAAAATCACTAATTTTGTGATCATGATGAAGAGTGTCACAGAATTAATATTCTACTGAAAGTAGATAACCTTTCTTGAGCTACAGAAGTGCCTAGTAGGTGGTGTTTTTTAAAAACTAATTTCAGATTGAAGAAACTTTGTTGTGCTGAGACAATGGCAATTGGAATAAAATTCTGAATCTAAAATTAGATTCAGAAACAAATCATACTCAAACATTGTAATAAATCACATGTGATAAGTTATTGTAATTGATAAAATAATTATATTTCATCATAAAATCATAAGCATATCATAATTTTTCATTGTCTATTAACTTAGTATGTTTCCAAGCTTTTATGTAAAGAATCAGTATCACATACCACACACAGTATATCAAACTTGCATGCAAACAAATGTAAGAGTATATGAATTATTTAATATTTCAAAATGTTTACTTGCTGGTATAGTCAATTATAGTGAGCAAGCAAGAAAATGTTTGCTGGACGCTATTGGGATATAGTGTTATTGCTGTTGTTAAGAGCTGTTGAGTTGGTTCTGACTGATAGTGACCCTATGGAGGGTTTCTGAGGAGTGGCTGGTGAGTTTGAACCAATAACCTTGTGTTTCAACCTGACCTAGAAGTGGAATGCTTATTCTTTGATGCCACATCAGGACTCCATTGGACTAAGTCAGTCATTATAAAAGAACATGTTGCATTTATATTGCTTGAGTAGAAGGAGTAGATTATTAATTTGGTTTTTCTCTTACCTAAATACATCTCTTGCTCAAACAAATCCTTCCATCAGAAATAATGTTTGTTTCTGATTTTGGCAATGGCAATGCTTTGAAAACAAAGAGATGAAGAGAAGAATTTTCCTGGAACCTGAATGGTATCATGCATGGGGTCACTAGAGAATGAATGTATAGGGTTATAAGTCATGCTGCACCATTGCTGAGATCAGATCAAGAGTGACAAAGTATCCATGGGTTCCTTAATAAATTTATGTCTTTGTATTTGTGTTAAATGGAACCCTTTGAGACATAGGTCCCAGGGAAAAGAACCCTTTGCTGGTGTCTAAAGGCAGTAATGCTATGTTGCTTGTACTACATTAAGTGCTATGTGAAATAAAAGATAAAATTATAAGACATGGCATGTTTCTTCATAAAGTTTGAAATCTAACTGGTGAGAGAGTACTAGGATTCATAAAGCAAACAAACACATTAAGACATGAAGCTACCAGTTAGCATATCTACAACAACAACCAAAAAGAGAAAAATGTATAGCTGCTGAGGCTGCTTTTATACAACTAGAGACCTCACTGGATTTGGTTTCTTGGTTTGGAGGTGTAAGGTCCTGGTTTCATAGGACATTCCAGTTAATTGGTCCAACAGTGTATTCAATGTCTCTCTTCTACCCTCCTTGTTTGATTCATAATGCCTGTGGCCTTAAAAGCTTGCAAGAAGTCATCCAAGACACAACTGGTCTCTATTCAGCTGAAACAACAGAGAAAGAAGGAGAGTAAAGAATAGGAGGAGGATATGGTATATATGGAGTTGTGGTGTGGCACTGTGGGTTAATGCACCAGACTGCAAAGCCATTTGGACTGCAAGGTCAGTGGTTCAAGCTCACCAGCTGCTCCTCAGAAACCCTATACAGGGTTGCTATGGGTTGGAACCGACTTGACAGCACTTAACAAAAACAACTATGGTATATGTGGCTGATTGCCTCCTTGTCCGTGAGACCAGAAGAATTGAATGGTATTTGGCTATCATTTTTGAACCTTTTGATGAAAGAGGCCATAGAAAAATTATGAATAAAAGAGAGAAAATACAGAATAGAATTTGAAATTCTTATGAACTCCAAACTTCCTGGAGCAATGAAGGTTGGATAAACCCCTGAGACTATTGCCCTGAGATCATCTTTAAACCTTAAACCAAAAATATCCTTAGAAGTCTTCTTAAAACCAAATACTAGTTTAGCTTAACGAGTGAAAAATGTCTGCCTTGAGTATTGTGTGTGCTCTTTTAAGAACTGTCTGTACGGGATCAAATTGACTAGAACAATTAGACAAGAAATTCAGGGGGCAATGAAGTTGTGCTAATGGGAGAGTACAACTTAGAAAGGAGTCCTAGTGTAGCACTGCAGGATAAGCAATGGACTGCTAACCACAAGGTCAGGGATTCAAAATCCTGCAGGCGCTCATGGAAACCTTATACTGGCTCACTGAGAGTCAGAATGAACTCAATGGCACTTAACAACAACTTAGAAAAGGCGAGTGACAAATGCTACACAACTCAAAGAATGTAGTCAATGTCACTGAATGACAAGTGTAGAAGCTGTTGAATTGGTGTATGGTTTGCTGTTTATGTTCACAACAACAACAACAAAGTAAGTAGAATTATATATTTTAAAAACCAAAAATGTCCCCTGAAATCTTCTTAAAACAATAGTTCATCTTAACTGGTAAGAATGTCTGCCTTGAGCATTATGCTCTTTAAAAAAAAAGATATGCCCATTAGTGAGTAGAAAGTTTGTGTTAATGAGGGAGGAACACTTTAGAAAAATTTCACTGAACTGTACATGAAAAAAAAATGGTGAATTGGTGTATGTTCTGTTGTGCATATTTTCAACAACAGCAAGATAGTAATTATGAGTCGGACTGTGAATCGCAAGTTCAGCAGTTGGAAATGACCAGCTGCTCCCCGGGAAAAAGCTAAGGTTTTCTGCTCCCATAAAGATTTACAGCTTCAGAAACCCTGTGCAGGGTCGCTATGAGTCAGATCTGAATCCATGGCATATCATTAACAATGACAAAAATAAATAAATAATTTTAAAAAAAACAAAAACCACAAAGTTGCTCAAATATTCAGAGCTGTGAGGTTATGAGTAATTAGCAGTAAAAATCAGCAACGAAAGAGTGGGGAATATGGATACTTTTCCAACATTATTTCCCATCAGGAAAAGAGAAAGCACACTAGGTATTTCAAAAGAGGGCATTTAATACAGGCAATCGGTTATAGGCTATTGGAGGCCTGAATGAGCAAAAGGTGGGCTCTGAAATAACAACTGCAGAAAAGAGCTACCACCCTTAGGGCTGGGGAAACAGAACTTAGAAACTCAAGAGTTGGTGATCAAATACCTGAGGAGACTAGTAGAGAATATTGGTCTTGCTGAGCTGAGTGTCAGTTCTCTGAGTTGGGGGTAGTACCTGGCAACTGTGATGTTGTTGTTGTGAAGTGCCATCGAGTCGATTCCAACCCATAGTGACCCTATGTATGGTTTCCAAGGAGTAGCTGGTGAGCTTGAAGCACCTACCTTGCAGTTCAAATGACTTTGCAGTCTGACACATTTGCCTACTGTGATAGGCATTCAAAATAAATAAATAAATAAATATAGGCAATGAGTGTGAATTGCTACAATTTGATGAATTTGACCTATGCTTATAGATGTAGTAGCTCAAAATACTAACAGAGAG
The DNA here is from genome assembly GCF_000296735.1 of Chrysochloris asiatica. NCBI lineage: Eukaryota > Metazoa > Chordata > Mammalia > Afrosoricida > Chrysochloridae > Chrysochloris > Chrysochloris asiatica. The sequence goes on along the minus strand of NW_006408527.1, from coordinate 8,311,144 downwards.
GTAAGGCGTCTTCACATCAAGTATCAATGCTATCCCCTCTGTACACAGGGCAGATAGGGGTGGGCAACTTAGACATTGTCTACCTAAAATGAGGGGGCAAAAAAGGCACAAAGTGACTGGCTTTCAAGTTTTCAAGAGGGAGTTTAGTTTAAGAGTGTGTTGGAGAAGACAGAGTTCCCACTGAATAATTTCCATCATGTCTAGATGAGTCTGGTAAAAAGAGATGAGGATAAGATTCTTCTGATTCAATAGTGAGTAATTGTTATAACTAATTGCGACTGTCACAATTGTAAAGGTAGAAGTTTTGTAACAAAAAAGGGGCAGTAGTTAATCTTACAGTCCAGAAACAGAGGACCCTAGGACCATCAAGGGAGAAGGGCACAAGTGGAATGCGGGACCCTATCCAGAGAAGCAACAACACCAGAGATAGAGGCAGAGATGAGGACATGGAGAGAGGGAGCAGCTGAGGACTCTGGACTATGGAAACATTAACTGTTGTTGTTGTTGTTAGGTGCCATCGAGTCAGCACTTACTCATAGCGATCCTATGCACAACAGAACGAAACACTGCCCGATCCTGGGCCAACCTCACAATCATTGCTACATTTGAGCCCATTAACTAGTAAATAAAAATCCTAAAGCGTTTCACTCTTTTCATAGTAAAGAGAGCAATAAATACATGAAAGTTCTAATTTTTGAGCTACTGTAAGTTCACTTTTTAAGTTGAAAACAAAATGTAGGAACTTAGGACGTATGTGGATTCCTGGTGTGGTGCCATAGGATTAGCACTAAACATCAAGGTCGGCTTGAACTGCAAGGTTGGTGCTTCAAACTCACCAGACACTCCTCAGAAACCCTATACAGGATCTCTCTGAGTCAGAACAAACTCAATGGCACTTGACAACAATAACAGCTGAATGTTATAGTAAAAGCAGATTTCTATTCATCAGAATAAGCTAGGCTGTGCTGCGTAGCAGAGGTCCCTAGGTAGCACAAATGGCTAAGCATTCAGCTACTGTCTGGAAAATTGACAGTTCAAATCCACCCAGTGGCACCTCAGAAGCCAGGCCTGGTGAACACAGCCTTTTAAAATCCCATAGAGTGTTGTACTCTGAAACGCATGGGGGCACCATGACTCAGAAAGAACTCATTTAGGCTGCATTGTTGTTGTTGTTGTGTGCCATGGAGTCGATTCCGACTCATAACGACCCTGACCAGGGTTTCCAAGGCTATAAATCTTTACGGGAGCAGAAAGCCTCATCTTTCTCCTGCGAAACAGCTGGTAGTTTCAAACTGCTGACTCTGTGGTTCGCAGCCCAATTCGTAACCACTACTCTACCAGAGCTCCTTTTTAGCTGTATAACACCCTCAAAATTTCAGTAGCATAAATCAATAACAATCCATTTATTGCTCATGCTGCATGTCCACTCGGGGCCACTAGAGAACTCTGCTCATTGCATTCATTCATAGATGCCAGCTGATGAAGTAGCCATCGTTTCAATTGTTGCTTGTTGACAAAAATAAAAGAGAACACCAAAGCTTCTCATAATATAATCAGTTTTTTGGCCCAGAAGTGACACATGTCACGGACACTCGTAAACTGATTACAATGTTCCACACAATAACAAGGAACCAGAAAGTACAACCCCATCGTGTTTCCAGAGGATAGAGCACAGACACTATTTTGTGAGCCGTATTCATGTCTACCAGAAGCCTAGTAGCCTATTATATCATTAATAAATGCTAGCATAGTACTTAGTATATATCAGCACTATACAGGAAATTGCCATACATTATCTAATTAACTCCAACAACATCCTATGAAAAAGATCTTATCACCATACTTCATACATATTGTCAGGAGGGACCAGTCCCTGGAGGGTCAGCAAGAAGAAGGAAGACCCCCAATGAGATGGACTGGCACAGTGACAGCAGCAATGGGTTCAAGGTTAACAACTGTGTGGATGGCACAGGACCGGGCAATGTTTTGTTCTATTGTGCACAAGGTTGCTATGAGTCGGAATAGACTTGTCAGCACCTAACAACACCATTATTATTTTACACATATGGAAACTGAGGTCAAAAGTGACTATATGAATTGCCCTGAGCTAAGAGTCAAACCCAGGTCTGTCTGATTCCAGAGTCTGTGTTCTGAATTGTTGTGCAGGACAACCTTGTATTTCCTCAGTTAGAGTAACTGCAGTTGCAAAGGGCTCTATCCAATTCTTGTCCAGGTCTAGGCTGAAAGCACTGAATGGAGCAGTAGTACCACAACAGGTGTGAAGCATGGGCAGAAATTTTATAGGTAGAGATGACAGGGGGAAAAAAAGAGTCTAGTGGGATGAGTAACAAAAGAGAGACAGCAAAGTGCAGTGTATCCCAGGAAGTGATGAAAGTCAATAAAACAGGTCCATGGAGTACCAGTTGCCTGCAAGTCACTGCCAACTTTTGGCAACCCCATATGGTCAGTGTATAATTGTGCTCCAAAGGGTTTTCAGAGACTAATTTTCCAAAAGCAGACCACCAGACTATTTTTCAAGGAGATAGGAACCTCCAATCTTCCCGTTACCAACCAAGTGCTTTCATTGTACGAGCCAGTGACTCCGGACTATGAATCAGAACTAAGAATAAAGCTAGAGAAGGAAGTTGGAAATCTAATGGAGACGGCCTTGGAGTCACTATTTAGGAGTTTGTACTTTGTCCTCTAAACACCAAAGGGCCATCTAGAAGGTGATGCTTGCAAAGCAGGGCTGAAGGGATGTCCAGTTGGGGTACACCTCTATAGTCCCCACTAGCCCACTCTGACTAATCCCTGGCCCACTTTTTGTGCCCTAGCTTCCAGCTCTCTCTACCCCAGTGAAACGACATATTTATTCTTCTCTCTCCGCTTTGTGCTCACACCCCTTTTTGTCTTTATAGTGCTGTTCCCTCTGCCTGAAACACCTTACCAAAGATTCACTTCAAAGATACCTCTTCATCCTTCAATATTGGACTTGAAACTTACCAGCTGTATGAAGTCCCAGAGAAGAATAGACCCTTCCTCAGGTTTCCAAAGGCACTTTGTACCTAACTGTTATAATCCCCAGGAGCTCAAGACTTCCCTCAAGGTAGGGACTGTCTTTATAACTGTGGAGTCCTACAGTGTCTGGTGCAAAATCAGTTCACAATGAATGTTGAGGGCAAAAGAAAAGAGAGTGAATTCATGAACTCCAGCTTCTGTTGCCTTACAAGTCCTTCTTACCTAGACCATTTGGCCCTCCTCTGGCTTCTTGCTCTTTCTGTCCACAGACTTGTCCCTGTATTCCTTCCATATGCTTAGAAGTTAATTGATCCACTCTCTTCAGTTCAAGATCACCACCACCACTGGATTCCGACTCCTAGCGATCCTACAGGAAAGAGGAAAACTGTTCCATAGGGTTTCTGAGACTGCACACCTTTACAGGAGCAAACAGCCTCATCTTTCTCCTGTCAACCTTAGCATCAGCAACCCAAAGGTTACCCCACTGCACCACCAGGACTCCTTAGTTTCAAGACACCAAAGCACATTTGATGTTTTTCCTCTAGTTTGATTTTCCTGTGATTAGGTTTGACATGGAGTTTTACTGACAGCTCAGAATTTTCTCCTATGTATCCTATGTGATTTCATTGTCTGTTAATGAAGTTTCTGACACAGGTTGTTGTTGTTAAGTACTTTCCAGTCAGTTCACAGCAACCCTGTATAGGGTTTCTGAGGAGCGGATGGTGGATTTGAACCACCGGTCTTGAGGTTAGCAGTCAAGCGCTTATCTTATTGGGCCACACAAAGTAGAGGTGGATCACAGTAATCGCTAACTTTGTAAACATATTTATACAACAAAGTAACATTCTTGAGGAAACTTTCTGATCTTGTTAAAATGGAGTGTCAGGCATACCTTGTAGTACAGAGAAGATGAAGAGAAAGACCTAATGTGGACCTAACCTCAAATCGCTCTTTATGTGTTGTGGAACAAAGAGATATGTAAGCCCAGTCATTCACACAAACACACAAATGCTTCCCAGCATGCTCTAATTCACCCTCTTAAATGCCTGATATTTTATCCCATCTTGGTATAGTCCTGCCAACTTTAATTAGGAACAACTGCTGAGAGTCAGCAAATAATCCAGGTATTTGCGATCACATAGGGAGTTTACGGCACCGCACGAGGTCCTTGGAACATAGTGTGCGGAGTAGCCAGAGTCCGCTTTTTAAGAAGTTTATAATCTAAGAAGAAAGGAAATAGGAACATGTAATTATAGTAACTACAAAATGAATAGGTCAAAGACTGTATTTTCAAGTTGAAGAATGGATTGAATAAAGTCAAGTCCCACCTAAACACTGGTTTGCATAAAAGCTTACACAAAAGGAAAGAAAGAAGCTGACTAAGAGCATAATGCAGTCTATTTTTCAAAAAAATGAGGTTCAATTTACTTACAGTGATTACATACAGATCTTAAGTGTACAATTCAGTGCATTTTGATGAATGCATGCTCTCTTTAAACAAAATACCACTCAAGAAAATTCCTGTGAGGGCAGAAAGTTCATTAACCCCTGTAGGAGTTGTAGTGATATCCACTTTCATTCCTGGTTTTAGCAACTGGGATTCTACCTTCTTTTTTTGTCTGTTGATTTTATTACTCCTTCCAAAAAAGACCAAGTTTTGACTGTCATTCTCCATTTTTCATAAATTTTCTGTTTTATTGATTTCTGTTCTTTTTTATTTCCTTTCCTATACTTCTTTGACTTTAATTTGTTTCTTTTTTTTTATAACTTCTTAAGGTGGAAACTCAGGTCTTCGTCATTTTTTCAATATAAGTACTTTCAAAAATAAATTTCTCTTTGAATGCTGTCTTTGGGTGTGGTTTTTTTTTTTTTTTTTTTTTTATCATTTTGATGCATTATTTTTATCACTTAGTTTGGAATAGTTTCTAATTTTCTCTCCGATGTTTTTTTCTTTCATCCATGGGTTACATGCTATTGTGGTTTTTAAGTGTCATCTCATTGATTCTGATTCCTAGTGAGCCTCTATAAGGTTTCCAAGGCTGTAAATCTTTGCAGGAGCAGAAAGCTTCATCATTCTCCTGTGTGGCAGCTGATGGACTTGAACCACCAATCCTGTGTTTCTCAGGCCAGTGTTTATCCACCACACTCCCGTGGGTTATATTATTGTTACTGTTAAGTTCCATCCAGTCAGTTCCAATTCATAGCAGTGCTGTATAGTGTTTCCAAGGATTGGCTGGTGGGTTTGAACTGACAACAGTCAAAATTTTCCAACATTTGTAGAAAAATGGATTTATCTAAAAAAACTCAGTGTATCCCATCTTGGACAAAGTTTACATGCGCACACATGCATAAAGCATATCAGAGTCCAACTTCTGAAAACAAAAATAAATAAAATTCTTAAAAGCAGTCAGAGAAAAAGAAATGTTACCATACAGGGGATGATTATGAGAATGACTGCTAAATTTTCATTAGAAACTATGGAGGCCAGATGACATAAACTCCTTTAAAAGCGCTGAAAAGAAAGAAAGAAAAAAAAATTTGTCAGCATAATAGTCTACATGTAGCAGAAATTACCCTTCAAAACTGTGAAAGTCATGCAAATTTCATAATAAAAAGTTTGGCTTCCTGTATATATGAGGTGAAGTGTTCACACAAATTCTACCACAGATAACAATTTTTAAACGAGGGCAAAACATTTTTTGAAAAATAACCGTTGTTCTTGTTGTTAGGTGCCATTGAGTTGGTACCAACTCATAGTGACCCTATGCGTTACAGACTGAAACACTGCCCTATCCTGGGCCAACCTCACAATTGTTGCCATGCTTGAGCCCATTGATGCTGCCATTTTACCAATCCATCTCACCGGGGGTCTTCCACTTGTTCTGTGACCCTCCACCTTACCAAACATGATATCCTTCTCCAGTCACTGGTCCCTCCTGACAATGTGTCTGAAGTATGAGAGACTAAGTTTGACCATCCTGGTCTCCATGGAGCACTCCGGCTGCACTTCTTCCAACACAGATCTGTTGGTTCTTTTGGCAGCCCATGGCACTTTCAATATTCTCCTCCAACACCATAACTCAAAAGCATCAATCCTTCTACTGTCTTTCTTTTTTACTGTCCAGCTTTTGGAAGTATATGAGGCTATTGAGAATACCATGGCTTGGGTCAGGTGCATCTTAGTCCTCAAGCTGACATCTTTGCTCTTCAACACTTTAAAAATGTCTTGTGCAACAGATGTGCCTAATGCAAGACATCATTTGATTTTTTGACTGCTGCTTCCATGAGTGTTGATAGTTGAAAAATAACTAGAGGCATTAAAAAGTGAATAAAAGCAGGCAAAATCCAGAAGAGAGTTTGCATTTGAGAGCCCACACTAAAATAGTTAAAAATTGAGAATTAGTGGTGTTTTGGCCTTGGGATGCCCCAACCACATCACCAGAAGCAGAAAACTGAAACCTTATTGGGTCAAGGTAGCAGCGGATATTTAGGATATAACAACAGCTGGATATAAAGGAATATTTATAAGATTGGAAGGCTTACAGCTAGGGGAATTTGTAGCAGGATCAAGAAATCCATTGCTTTCTAATTCAAGATGCTCAGCTATTCCCAGAGCTGCCATCTTGGGAGAGACCAAGTGGGGAAAGGATCAGAACAGCCATGAATGCCTGGCAGAACCATGGAGATACATGTGTGGATATTCATTTTTTGGTATCTGTTCATTGGTCTCTCGCTGTCTGCGCACCTCCATTCTGGTGACTAGAGGGGTGCCTGAGCGAATGGATACCCCACCCTCAACCCTGGAGGGTTCTACTACGCATGTGCACAGATCTCCTCAAAATTTAAAGTGACAGTTTCCACTTAAAACCAAAGGGCTACCACTTGTCTGTCCGTTTATCGTACTGTGGTGGCTTGTGAGTTGTTGTGATTCTGAAAGCTATGCCACTGGTATTTTAAATAATCAGCAGGGTCACCCATGGTGGACAGGTTTCAGATAAGCTTCCAGACAAAGACAGAGTAGGAAGAAAGAGTGACCAACTACTTCCGAATCTTTAGTCACTGAAAACCTTATGAATAGCAGAGAAACACTGTCAGATATAGTGCTGGAAAATGAGCCCCCCAGGTTGGAAGGCAGTCAAAATGCAATTGGGGAAGAGCTGCCTCCTCAAAGTAGAGTTGATCATGATAATGCAAATGGAGTAAAGCTCATGGGAGAAAAGCTCGCAAGACCTTCATTTACTGATGGGGCACAACTCAAAATGAAGAGAAACAGCTGTAAACATCCATTGAAAATCAGAACGTGGAATGTACAAAGTATGAATCTGGGAAAATTGGAAGTTGTCAAAAATGAAATGGAATGCATAAACATCGATATCTTAGGCATTAGTCACCTGAAATGGACTGGTATTGGCCATTTTGAATCTGACAACCACATGGTTTACTATGCCGGGAATAACAAATTGAAGAAGAATGGTGTTGCATTCATCGTCAAAAAGAACATATCCAGATCAGTCATGAGGTATAAAGCTGTCTGAGTCTACAGGGAAGCCCAGTTAATACCACTATTAGTCAGATTTACACACCAGCCACTAAAGTCAGTGAGGATGAAATAGAAGAAGTCTATCAACTTCTTCATCTGAAATTGATCAAACATGCAATCAAGATGTATTGATCATTACTGGTGATTGGAATGCAAAGGTTGGGAGCAAAGAGGAAGGATCAGTAGTTGGAAA
>NW_006408527.1:8290091-8303033 GCF_000296735.1 Chrysochloris asiatica | reverse complement strand
CAGAAGAGTTGTGGGATGACATCAAGAACATCATACATGAAGAAAGCAAAAAGTCATTGAGAAGACAAGAAAGAAGGAAAAGGTCAAAATAGATGTCAGAATTCTTGCTGGATGCTTAACCTCCAAGACACACAATCTCCAGAAGGTGGCGCTGAATAATATCTCGCCTGCCAACGCTTATGAGGAATTCTACACTGTTTTCTGTAATCAAAAGACTCTGACACATCTGACCTTTCCAAGCAATGGCTTGAATATGCTGCCCTTGTTATGTTCACAGATCTTGACCTACCCAGAAAGTAACCTGCAATACCTCAGTTTGGGGGTTGGTTCAGTTACCATTCCAAGGTGGGGTGAGTTCTCACTTGCCCTTAAAACCAACCAGTCCTTAACCTGCCTGAACCTCACAGACAATATGCTCTCAGATGATGATGCGAAGTTGCTGTGTAAATCGCTGAAGGAATCAAACTGATCCCTGCAGAGGCTGTCGTTGGAAAACTGTCGTCTTACAGAAGGCTGTTGCAAGGATCTCTCCATTTTGGTCAGAAACGAGAAGCTGACACATCTGTGCTTGGTGAAGAATGAGCTTGGGAATTGTGGGGTGCAGCTTCTGTGTAAGTGCTTGAGTGACCCCAACTGTAAACTGTAGGCCCTGGTGCTGTGGAACTGCAGTATAACAGACAATGGCTGTGATCATCTCTCAAGGTTTCTCCTAAAAATGTCGAGCCTGATGCAATTGGATTTGGGGCAGAATCGCATAGGAATTACAGGGCTGATTTCTCTGTGTGAGGCATTGACAGATCCAGTGTGCAACCTGAAATGTCTCTGGTTGTGGGGATGCTCTCTGGTACCTTTCAGTTGCATGGACCTCTCGTCTGCCCTGAAATGCAACCAGAGATTGGCCACTTTGGACCTAGGCCAGAATTCTTTGGGACATAATGAGATAAAGATGTTGTGTGAAGCCTTGAAGCAGCAGAACTGTTCCCTGACTAAATAGAGGTTAAAGACCAATCCATTTAATACTGAAATGCAAAAGCTGCTGCAAGAAGTCCAAGACAGCAATCCACAACTATTGAGAATGATGAGTACAATCTCAGTAATCCCAGGCCTTCTTGTCATGACTTCTTTATGTAAACCGCTGGAGGCGTTCACCCACAATTGTGATGGTGAATCTTAGTCTTCTGAGTCTTCTTAGAAATTAGCAGGTGACCACATACTGTCTTAGTTTTGATTGTCTTGGGCTTACATGAAACATACACAAACCATTTAACCCTGTTATGTGTGAAATGTCTGTAGCCCAAGATGAAAAGAAATAAAGGTGAAAAAAAAAAAATAGATGTCCAAAGAGATACACTGAAATTTGCTCTCCAGCATAGAGATGCTAAAGCAAATGGAAGAAATGAGGAGGTCCAAGAGCTGAACAGAAAATTTCAAAGATCAACTCAAGAAGATAACGCTAAATATTACAATAAAATGTGCAAAGATCTGGAATCAGAATACCAAAAAGGAAGAACATGCTCAGCATTTCTCAAGCTGGGGGAACTGAAGAAAAAAATTCAAACCTCGACTTTCATTATTGAAAGATTCTCTGGGCAAATTATTGAATGATGAAGAAAGCATCAAGAGAAGATGGAAGGAATACACAGAGACACTGTACCAAAAGGCAATGGTTAATGTTCAACCATTTCAAAAAGCAGCATATGATCAAGAGCCAATGATACTTAGGGAGGAAGTCCAAGGGGCATTGAAGGAATTGACAAAGAACAAGGCAACAGCCTTTAGAGAGATACATATCAAAAGAACAATGTGATATCATCCCACTCCAACATTAATAACAAAGTCCAAAAAAAACCCTCTTACTCTGCTGGTGGGACTGTAAAATGGTACAACCACTGTGGAAAACTGTATGGTGCTTCTTCAAACAGTTAGAAATATAAATACCTTATGATCCAGTAATCCCTCTATCTGGTATATATACTAGAGAATCCTGACACAACAGATAGATGCATACCCATGTTCATTATAGCACTTTCACAATAGCAAAAAGATGGAAACAACTTTAAATCCCCATTATTAAAGAATGGATTAACACACTTTGGTATATTCATACATTGGAATAAAGAATAATGATAAATTTACAAAACATCCCATAACATGGATAAACCTAGAGGATATTATGCTGAGGGAAATTAGTCAATCAGAAAAACACAAACATTATATGAAATCACTATTTTTAAAAGTCAAGAAACATTGTCACACTAAAATAAAAATTATTTGATGGTTATTAGGGGTGGAAGGGAAAGGGGAGTAATTCACTGGCTAGAAGGTAGACATATGTTAACTGGGGTGGAAGGGAGAAGTGAAAGAGGTAAATTCTGTTGTATACACAATCCTGCAATAATAGTGAAGTACAGTTAGATACAGTGTCCTGGTGTGGTGTTGAGGGTTAATGCGCTGGGCTACAAAGGTTTGAACTGCAAGGTCGGCAGTTCAAATTCTCCAGCTGCCTCTCAGAAATACTATCTATACCAGGTCGCTATGGGTTGGAACGGACTCAAGGGCACTTAACATCAACAACACAATTAGATGTATAAATAGGCATTCAGGTTGAATGGATGTGGTAGTATACCCACAAATTTATAAAGGCTTGACAGAGGATAGTTCTACATGATGTGGTGCTGTAGGATAAGCACTGTACTGCTAACAAAAAGGTTGACAGTTCAAATCCACCAGTCACTCCTCAGAAAGCATAAACAGGGCCTCTATGAGTCAGAACTGACTCAACGGCTAAAAACCACCACTGCCGCCATGATAGGACTCCTGGTGTGGTGCTGTGGGTTAATGCGCTAGACTGCAAGTTGGTTTGAACCACAAGGTTGGCAGTTCAAGTTCACCAGTCGCTTCTTGGAAACCTTCTTGGGTCAGAACCGACTCAATGGCACTTAACAACAACAAACCTTATTTTTATTCCAACCCCAAAGACAGAAGGAAAAGAATCAAAGAACCATTCTAGAAGGCTTGAAAGCATGACTAATAGCTTAGTGTAGCGCTGTGGATTAACACGCTGGGCTGCAAAATTGGTCTGAACCGTAAGGTTGGCGGTTCAAGCTCACCAGCCACTCTTCAGAAACCCTATACCGGGTTGGAACTGACTCGAGGGCACTTAACAACAACTAGCATTCCACTTCCGAAATTTCAGTTCTTAAATGGAAGGCAGACAGGCAGGCAGGAAGGAGGGAAACTTTAACTTAAGAGAAGTCCAGAGATTTTTTTTTTTTAATTAACTTATTTTTTAAAGCAAAATAAGATACTTAATGAACCTTTATCTTTCAATGTATATAACATGGTATAATATTTCTACTCGATTGGGAAAACAGTACAAGTGGCATAGTTTTATAGTTTTAAATGCCTAGGCTTTGTAGATAGACAAATTGGAGGTGGGTCACAACTCTGCAATTGACAAGGGTTATCACCTTAGGCAATATATAAATTCTCTCAACTTAATCTTCCTATATGGAAACTATGGATCCCAGCTGGGCCTTCTCAAGCTTTTGTAGTTTGCTAGAAATGAATTCAAGACATCTTTATTTACATCTAAAGAAGTCCTGGAGGTGGAAGAAACAAACATTATAAGGATCCCTGGTGGTGTTTAGGATAAGCAATCACTGGACTAATAGCTACAAGGTCATCAGTTTAAACTCATCACCTGCTCCCAGGGAGAATGAGTAGACTTACTGCTCTCATAAAGATCTATAGCCTCAGAAACCCTATCGTGGTGGTGGTGGTGGTTGTGTGCCATCAAGTCAGTCCTGACGCATAGAGACCCTGTTTATGGTTTCTGAGGAGTGACTGGTGGCTTTGAACTGCTGATCTTTTTGTTAGCAGTCCAGTGCTTATTCCATAGCACTACACCATGTAGAAATATCCTCTGTTAAGCCTTTATAAATTTGTGGGTATACTCCCACACCCATTCAACCTGCATGTCTGTCTATATATCTAACTGTGTTGTTGTTGTTAAGTGCCATTGAGTCAGTTCCAACCCATAGCAACCCAGTATAGGGTTTCCAAGGAGCAGCTGATGAGCTTGAACCACCCACCTTGCAGTTCAAACCTTTGCAGCCCAGTGCATTAACCCACAGTGCCACACTAGGACTCCAAAATAAAGTTTACCACACTGTTAAAATGAAAAAGTTCTTGCCTAAGACGTTCTACTTCCTCTTTCATGCCCTCATGTGATAGGTCGTAAAAGCATCTGTCTTAACCCATAAGCATCAAGCGGCTGAAAATATACATTGACAGAGAATTACCAGAGGTTCAAGTAGTGTTCCGATGAGTGAATGGAACAAGGGATATCATTGCTGATGTTAGATGGATCTTGGCTAAAAGCAGAGAATACCACAAAATGTTCACTTGTGCTTTATTGACTACACAAAAGCCTTAGTTTGTGTGGATCATGACAAGCTATGGAAAACATTGTGGAGAATGAGTATTCCGAAACACTTAAGTGCTCTTAAGTGCTCATAAGGAACCTGTACATAGACCAAGAGGCAGTTGTTCAAAAAGAGCAAAGCAACACTGAATGGTTTAAAATTAGCAACAGTATGTGGCAGGGCTGTATCCTTTCACCATACTTACTCAATCTTTGTGCTGAGCAAATAATCCGAGAAACGGCTATATGAAGGAAAACATGGCATCAAGATTGGAGGAAGACTCATTAACAACTTGCAATCTGAAGATGATACAATCTTATTTGCTGAAAATGAAGAGAACTTAAAATACTGATGAAGATCAAAGACCACAGTCTTCAGTATGGATTGCATCTCAATGTAAAGAAAACAAAAATCCTTACCACTGGACCAATAAACAACACACATATAAATGGAGAAAAGATTGAAGTTGTCAGGCTTCATTTTTCTTGCATCAACCATCAACACTCATGGAAGCATCAGCCAAGCAATTAAACAACATATTGCCTTAGGCAAATCTGCTGTACAAGACCTTTTTAAAATGTTAAAGAGGAAAAATGTCAGTTTGAGGACTAAGGTGAACCTGACCAAGCCATGATGTTTTCAATAACCTCGTATGCAGGCAAAAGTTGGACAGTGAATAAGGAAGACCATACAAGAATTGATGCCTTTGAGTTATGGTGTTGGATGAGAACATTAAAAATACCATGAACTGACAAAAGAACAAACCAATCTGTGTTGGAACCCTCCTTGAAGCCAGGACAGCTAGACATCATCTCTCATACTTCAGATATATTGTCCGGAGGGATCGGTTCCTGGAGAAGGATATCATGTTTGGTAAAATGGAGGGTCGGAGAAAAGGAGGAAGACTCCCAATGAGATGGATTGGCGCAGTGGCAGCAGCAATGGGCTCAAACATGAGAGGAATTGTGAGTTTGGCACAGGACTGGGCAATGTTTCATTCTATTGTACATAGGTTCACTGTGGGTTGGCACTGACTCAATGGCATCTGACAACAAGCATTACTGGCATGACCCTTTCTCAATCTGCTCTCTCTTTATTTAGAAAGAAAAACTCTTCACTTAAATGAGGACCAAATTAAGCAACAACAAAATTATCTAACTGAATTCATCCTTTTATTTCCAAACTGATTTTATTGTGGGAGCCTGGGCTGGCACTGAAAGGAAAAATGAAACAAATAAATCTGAAAACAAATTACATCATTTACAAAATCAGCACTACTTTTTAGCTGAGCTTGAAAGACATGTAAAGGATCTTTAAAAGCACATGCCAGTTTAAACCAGAAGTGAAAATGTGGTTTCTAAAATAAAGCTTCTATACAAATTTGGACCAAAACAACCTGAAGTAAAATTCCATTCATTTGGTTGCGTGTCTGTCCCTTGAGAAGTGAGGTCAGTATTTGTATCCTAAGTTTTACACGGAATCTCTAAGAGAACTGGAAATTGTGTGTGTGTGTGTGTGTGTGGTTTTTAAAATGAAATCACCAGCTTTAATATAATGATAAATGGCATGTTATGAAAAGAATAATAATGGGTGGAAATTTTGAGTGAGCGAAAAGTGGAGCTCCTTGGGGCTAGCCACAGTATGATGCCGTTCCTCTAGACTGTAGTCAGCACATTTCTTCAGAACCAGACTCTCCTCTGAATTTGGTAACTTTTGTTTTCATTTGTAATTCTAATCACATTTTATTTGTTCTACATTTTCTCCTTGGCACACCTACTTATTAACACAAGGGACAAGTTGACCAAATTTATAGCTAAAATTGAGATGCTTTGTACCTGATGGGGCTATGTATTTATCTTTTATAGCTTGAAGTATATAGCTTCATCTAAAATCAGACAAGTGGGACATTTAAGATGCAACAGGTGGAGTTCAGTTTTTCCCCAGTCCTTCAAAAGAAAGTGAGTAAGTGGACAAGAGACATGTATTCTTAGACTTTTCATTTAGGTTTATTACTTTTTCTCAGTAGGTTTTACTCATGCAAAATAAGAGGAAGAAAATCACTTTACCCTGTTGTTGTTATTATGTGCTGTGGAGTCGGTTTCGACTCATAACGACCCTGCACAGGGTTTCCAAGGCTGTAAATCTTTACGGGAGCAGAAAGCCTCATCTTTCTCCCGCGGAACAGCTGGTAGTTTCGAACTGCTGACCTTGCAGTTCACAGCCCTACTCGTAACCACTACGCTACCAGAGCTCCTTATAGAGTGTTTAAAAAAAAAAAAAAAGCGCTAAAATGAATAGAGAGAAATACTGTTAACTGATGGTACATGGAGGAGATTTGTTGTTGTTGTTGTTATGTGCCATCGAGTCGGTTCCGACCCATAGCGACCCTGTATAGGGTTTCCGAGGGTGTAAATCTTTACGGGAGTAGAAAGCCTCATCTTTCTCCCGCGGAGCGGCTGGTAGTTTCGAATCGCTGACCTTAAGGTTCGCAGCCCGATTCGTAACCACTACGCTACATGGAGGAGATAATAATCATTATAATGAAACAAAGCCTATGAATTGTTGAATGTAAAACTGATGGTCTGCCCTATAAACTTTCATTCAATTCACAATTAAAAACTTAAAAAAAATTATTTAGGCATACATAGTTTCAAATATGTTTATATAACTGCTGTAGATTAGATTATTGACTTGAAATATTAACTCCATTTCCAAACTCCAAACCTAAGGGTGCAGTGTAATTCCCTGTCCCCAATTTTGCCACAAGGAGCTCTGGTAGCATAGTGGTTACCAATCAGGCTTTGAACCTCAAGGTCAGCAGTTCAAAACTACCAGCTGTTCCACGGGAGAAAGATGAGGCTTTTCACTCCCATGAAGATTACAGCCTCAGAAACCTTGTACAGGGTCGCTATGAGTCGGGACAGATTCCACGGCACATCACCAACCACTTTTGCCACTTGTTTTGACCTATAAATGAGGCAGAAGTAACCATATGCCAGTTTCAAGCCTAGGCCTTAAGGTGTCTCTCCTGTTACCACTCACCCTTGAGCTTCAGCTGTCCCATAAGGAAATAATTCTCATGTCAGTCGGATGATCCCAGAAAGAAGATGAGAACAGCAAAAGCAAACCCTACCTAGAAAATTCAGCCAAGTCAAAGATGTAAAAGCTAAAGAAATTATTATCATTGTATGTCACTGAGATTTTGTGGTTCTTTGTTACTCAATAACTAGATGATGCAAAAATGTATTTTTTAAAAATAACACATTGCTTAAAGGTTTACATTTAAAACATTAGCATATTTCTGTAGTGTCTGTTATTTTTTGTTTGTTTTATATCTCTTCCACTCTCCTTGGTGCACCCTTCCCTCCAGTCACCATATAACCAATGTTACCAATTTATCCCTTTCTCCACATGTATATATAACTATACACAAACATATAAACATGCAGAAAAGGAGGGACATCATTCTCTATTTTAAAACTCGGATAATATTATAACTCTGAAATGTCATGAGAGAGAAAAGTTCAGGCTGCTATGGGTATACACACATACACACAGAGAGGGTAGTAAAACTTTCTCAGTGTTAAGAAAGTGTCTCTGGGAAACAAATCAGCCATTATCGAGAAATCGAGTCTATAATGAGCATGGTTGGCACAAATGTGAATTTTAACAGCCTCTTTATAGAGTTATGTGGAAATAACAAATACAATTTTGTTTCTAGTTCTCTTGCTACTATAACAATGTAATTAATTTATTTTATTTTATTTTTTTTTAAAAGCCAGCTCTACATAAAGCCTCTCTTACTGCATGGGCTTTTATTCTATGGCTATATTCTCAAGAGTGGAATTGCTAGAACCAAATCCTTCTAAAAATGATTTTCTTGTGAATTCCCTAACTCTTACTGTTCCTACTACAGCACTATGAAGTTGCTGATCTCAAAGTTTGTTGTTTTTGTCTTTTTTTTTTTTTTTGCACTAAAACTATAGCAGAAAATTATATATGAAAACTGGCTAGGATAAACACTCTCAATAAAATGAAAGGTGGCAAAATTCTGTAACAAAGCCGATTGTATTAAGTTTTTCCTGTTGTGTAATAAATTACCACTAATTTAGTAGTAATTTATTAGGAGGACACAATTACTATTTTCCAGTTTCTGTGGGTCATGAGGATAGATATGGCTTAGCTGGATCCTCTGCAAGGTGGCAAACAAGGTGCTGACTAGGTTGCATTCTCATTTGGAGGCTTGACTGGAGAAAATTCTGCTTCCAAGCTCACTCTGGCTGTTGGCAGAATTCATTTCCTTCATGGTTAGGTCTCCCCAACTTTGTCACTTACTTTCTCAAGTTGGCAAGGATAGCTGATAAAGCAAGTCTGCTAGCAAGACAAGTCTTCTATAATGTGCTATAATCACGGGAGTGAGACCCCATCACCCTGGTCATAGAGTATATTGGTTAGAAGCAGGTCACAAGTCCTGCCCAGACTCAAAAGAAGGGAATTAGAAAAAGGCATTAAAATCAGGAGATGGGGATAACCTTAGGTTCTGTATGCCACACTGATTTAAAATTGTCCTTGACTTTGAGTTATGATATACAATCCTTTTCCTTAACCCACCATTAATCAATTGTATCAAAGGGCAAATTTGCCTTTTCATGATAGGGAAGAGTGCTTCTAAAATTGTTGTACAGAGGTTTTTGAATACTATTAGAAAACCTTCTCTGTGGAGGTCAGACTAGTCAGGAAATTGTCAGAACTATTAAATTTCACTCATGTACTACTAAATCAGACAAGCATATAGGTCACCCCTAAGGTTAAATGTAAATCTACACAGTCGAGCGAAGGTCTTCCCTTCTCCATAGTTCTAGTGATCTCCGTAGTTTCTGATGAAAAGTCCACAGTCTGATTTCACAATACAAGTCAGTAAAGATACCTGGTGTTTCCAGCTTCCTTTCTAAACTTTCTTTGGCTTGAAGTTGTTTTTCACTTATCTGGTTAAAATTAAATTCAATCAACAAATATTTCTTGATTACCTTTTAAGTATCAATATTCTCAGGAGGTGTAAGAGATGGAATCACTACCATTTTTTGAGTGGCTATTATATTTAATAAATGTTATAATACTTTTATACACTTTAATGGAAAATTCTAGAACTGACAAATAGAATACTTGATATAAAAATTATTTAATGGATTTAGCAACAGAACAAAGGTGAGAGAAGACTGTGTTAACTTCAAATTAAATAAAAATTATTGAACCATGTAGTGGAGCATACAGTAAGCAAAATGATGAAAACTTCTTAGCTATTATTAAACATCTTAAGGCAATGAGTAGCTGAGTCTGGGAGCTCAAGATCACAGTATCAGGGGACACCATGGTCAATTGGCATAACATAGTCCACAAAGACAATATTCTACATCCTGCTTTGGTGAGTAGCATCTGGGATATTAAAAGGTCATGAGTAGCTATCTAAGGTACAGCTATTGGTCTCTTCATGTGCAGAAGAAAGAAGAGTGATGAGAACTGAAGATGCTTAGAATCAATTAGTCCAATGGACTAATGCAACATTTGAACATCAGTCCCCATGACTCTGAGACCAGAAGAACTAGATGGTGCCTAGCTACTACTACTAACTGCTCTGAAAGCGATTACACTAGATTGTTGTTGTTATGTGCCGTGGAGTCGGTTCCGACTCATAGCGACCTTGCACAGGGTTTCCGAGGCTGTTAATCTTTACGGAAGCAGAACGCCTCATCTTTCTCCCCGGAGCAGCTGGTAGTTTCGAACTGCTGACCTTGCGGTTCGCAGCCTGATTCGTAACCACTGTGCTACACTAGATAGAGTAACATAAAGTGTGGAATAAAACTCAAAATTACTTAAGGGAAAAAAAAAAAAGACAGGGCTTACTGGTCATAAAGAGAATGGAGGGATCTGAGACTGTGGCCCCTTAAGTTCTGGAAGGAACACATCCTCTTGCAGCCAAGAAGTATGTATATATTTGGAACTCTGGTAGCGTAGTAGTTACAAACTGGGCTATGAATCTTAAGGTCAGCAGTTTGAAACTCCCAGCCGTTCTGCGGGAGAAAGATGAGGTGTTCTGTTCCTGTAAAGATTTACAGCCTCGGAAACCCTGTACAGGGTCACTATGAGTCGGAACCAACTCCACAGCACATAACAACAAATATATATATATGGAACAACAACACAAATAAGGTATTCTCACTATGAATGATGGAACAGCCGATCATTCAAAATCAAAGGGGCAGCCCATACCTAAGGACAAAGATGAGAAGAGATGGGAAGGTGGGTGGATTGGAAATAGGAGCCACAGAGAGGAAACAGAATGACTGCTGTTCCACAGAAGGGCTTACAATCAATGAGATGAAACAAAGTGTACTATTTATGTGAAACTGATGATCTTGTCTGTAAACCTTCACTCAAGTCACAATAAAAAGTTTTAAAAAAAATTTCTTTAACAGTATTCAACCTGAAAAACAGAAAGGAAGCAAAATGAAAAAATTAGCAGGACTTAGGAATCTGAGAGACAATATCAAAGAGTCTAACATACAAGCAAAGTACCTAGGTGGTATAAACTGCTAATTGGCAGATTGAAGGAGTATACCCAGAGGTGCCTTGGATTAAAGGCGTGGTATTCTAATTCTCAACAATAAGTCCCTGAAAACCCTATGGAGCACAGATCTGCTCGGGCACACATGAGATCACAATGAGTTGTAATTGACTCAACAGCAATTGGTTTGATTTTTTTAACATGCAGGCAATTTCATTTCCAGATGGAGATAAGAGAGAGAATGGCGTAGAAAAATCCGAGGAAATAACAACAAAAAAAAGTCCAAATTTGGTGAAAGATATACATTTACAGATTCTATAATTTTAGCAAATCCCATTCTCATTTAACAAAAATATTTTGAGAACATTGTGCCAAGCATGTACTTTGAATTAAAACATGCAAGGAATAAAACAGGTATATTTTTCTTGCCTTCAAGAAACAGAACAGTGGTGTGTATCAACTTTTTAAATTATTTCAAGAATTACTTAATAACTGTTATGACAAGTGTGAACTATAAGTTATCAAGTTAACCAACCTGACCAGCTCAAATGGGTTCTCGAGCCTCATCTATTGGGACCATTCAATTATCCTGGGGAATTGTAAAGAAAACCCAGTGAATGGCAGCAAACATCATTCCTCATGTCATCATAATTCTTTGGCATTGGGCTAAGTTTACTCTTCAAAATTCCCCTGCTTTAGAAACCAGCGACTACATAGCATTCTGTTCCTGTCTGAACAGCAAAGTCTTATACTAACAGAACATTGCTCCTTACCTAGAATTCAGGAGCTATTGGCCCACTGACCATCTACTACATATATCATAAACCTTGAGGTGCAATGGATTTTCTTTTATATGGTCATTCTAGCCTAGGATCTGGAATTCTTCCAAAATGATTGGATGGGCTGCAATCTGCAAACGCATTGGTAAATTTACTAACTGCACAAGCAATTTGCAAGGAATTAACTGGTTTGCTATCCATGTTGACACAGATTGGCTTGAGGTGAGGTTATGGGCATTTAGTAGTTGACCTTTACCAGGATTAGTTGGGGAAGCCCTGCATGGTCTGATCTTTACCAGGATTGGCTGGGAGATCTGTCCAGTGACTGATAAAAACCCTAGAACAATGATGCTCAGATGGGGTTTCCTGACCTCTGAGAGCGAGGAGGGGCACATGACCTTTGGACAAGGATTGTGGCACTGAGCTGGTAACAGTTATTGAGCTGAAAACACTGAAGCCAAGAGAAAAACCAAACAAGCACAGCTGAGCTGAGTGACAGAGAAGCTGCGGTAGAGATACCAGTGCCAGTAACTGGCAGACGGTGGCAGCAATGGACAAAGTTAGCCCATGGAGCAGAATTGGTCACCTCCCAGCAGGAAGTCACTAATGAAGCAGAGATTTGGTCACACACCAAACAAGCAGTTTCTCATAAAACAGCTTGCCTTCCTCGCCTACCGACCACTTGGAAAGGGATCACATTAAAGGGCCCTGAACAGAGTGGAAGAAAACTGTAGAACAAAACTCAAAATCATAAAAAAATAAAAATAAAAAAAAAGACCAGGCTTACTGGGCAGATAGAGACTGGTGGAACACCCTGAGACCATGGTCCTTAGTCACCCTTCAGGTCTAACACTGAGCTCACCCCTATGGCTCAACTTTCAGCTAAACAATAGTCAAGTCTTTATGAGGAACAATAACAGTAGGTAGCTCTATATTCCATAGAATGATCTAGACTACTTGACAACAAAAGGGCAGCATATGCCCAAGGACAAAGTTCAGAATGCAGGAAGAGCTAGAAAGATGGAGAAGTGGAAACTGGAAAAATATGGAAGAAGTGGGATAAGTGATGTTACATTGTAGAGACTGCAATCAATGACATGAAACAAAATGTGTATGAATTGTTGAACGGAAAACTGATTTGCTCTGAAAACTTTCACTCAATTCACAATATATA
>NW_006408527.1:8263447-8289991 GCF_000296735.1 Chrysochloris asiatica | reverse complement strand
TTTTAATGGTTATGCCTTAATGCCAGGTTAACCTTGGCACAAGGCCAAAGTTGGCCCAAAGCTTCTGGCTGAGGGTAGAGCAGCAAGCACGAGCAGTCAGACCCAGCCAAGGAAAACCAAAGAAAGAGACAGAGAGAGAATGAACACAATCATGCCACACCCAACCTGACCTATGTCACACCTGCTGAGAGGAAGCAAGAGACACATGCTGACACCTGTTCTATGACTGGCCCACCCAGTGATACAGAAATAGACATGGGTCATTTCAGAAGGATGTTGTTGTTGTTCAGTGCCGTCAAGTTGGTTCCGGTACATTGCAACCCTGTATAGGGTTCTGAGGAGTGGGTGGTGAGCCTGAACCACCAACCTTGCAGTTCAAACTGATTTTGTAGTCTAGCACATTAACCCACAGCACCACCCCAGAAGGATGAGTGGGTACCCTTTTAGACGTAAGTGGGCTTCCATCTACAGTGTTTAGTGGTGTTCAGGGTTAGAGGGGACTGGTTCACCTCAAATCTGTTAGTTGTTGTATTCTTTAATCTGTTCTTATTTACTGTTTACCTGCTATAAATAATCATGTGTCTGTGTATATGATCCAATCAGATCAGAGAGTAGAATCTTAGCAATCTCATGATTGTTTGGGATGTAGAAATATAACCTGTATGTATAAGAACATGTACACACATGTGCACATGATACATATCTCTTATGGAAGAAATAAAGTGGGCATGTTCATCATTCAGAATTCAGTTCAGAAAATGAGGAGCTACACAATTTTTTTAAACAGGGAGAATTTAACATAAAGAAGTGATCATCATTTGTAGAGAAATAAGAAGGCAAAATATGGAAACTGAGGTATCACATTGATGGTAACTGCCAGATGTGAGGACCACTGTTGGAACTGGAGAGGCAAAAGGAAGACATTGGGATCATTAAAATGTAGATGCTTGTATGAAAACGCAAACTCCATGGAACTGGGACTTAGTCCTTTGAGGAAGGACGCTGGTCAACTGATGTCAGTAACTCTGAATTGGTGCAGTCCAGCTGGTAATATTGAAAAAGTGCAAGTAGTAAAGAAGTGTGACTACAGCCATCAACTGTCACTGCCAATGTGAAGAGTTGTTGCTGGGAAGATACTGACAGTAAACAGGAGAGAGCAAGTCCCTTTCTCCTCCAGTCTTCCTCTAATAGCCTCTATTGGCACATGAGAAAGCAAAAAATTGGTTTCTAGAGCTCAACAGATAATAGAATGATGGGTTAGAAACAGACTGTTTCATAACTATTACAATATGAAAAAGCAAATCAAAACTGTGCTAATAAAGATGGTGATCATTTGAGAAGTCATTGAAAGGGAAAAATGGGCAGGATGAAGTTATATAACTATCAAGTGGGCATTGTTTTCCACTAGTTCTTTGACACTTAGGTATTGCTTGTTGTTGTTATTAGGTGCCGTTGAATCAGTTCCCGCCTATATCTGACCCTATGCACAACAGAATCAAACACTTCTCAGTCCTGCACCATCCTCACAATTGCTGCTAAGCTTGAGCCCATTGCTGCTGCCACTGTGCCAATGCATCTCATTAGGAGTCTACCTCTTTCTCGTTGACCCTCCACTTTACCAAGCATGATGTCATTCTCCAGGGACTGTTCCCTCCTGATAATATGTCTGAAGTATGAGAGACGAAGTCTGGCCATCTTGGCTTCTAAGGAGCATTCTGGTTATACTTCCTATAACATAGATTTGTTGGCTCTTCTAGCAGTCCATAATGCGCCTAATGTCCTTCTCCAACATCATAACTCAAATGCATCAAATTTTCTACGATCTTTATTTACTGTCCAATTTTCACATGCTGATGAGCCTATTGAAAATACCATGGCTTGGGTCAGGTACACTTATGTCCTCAGACTGACATCATTGCTCTTGAACACTTTAAAGAGGTTTTCTGCAGAGATTTGTCTAATGTAATACATTGTTTGATTTCTTCACTGCTGCTTCCATGAGTGCTAATAGTGTATCCAAGCAAAATGAAGTATTTGACAACTTTATTCTTTTCTCCATTTATCATGATGTTATTTATTGGTGCAGTGGGAGGATTTTTGTTTTCTTTACATTGAGATGCAACCCACACTGAAGGCTGTGGCCTTTGATCTTCATCAGTGAGTATTTTATGTCCTCTTTACTTTCAGCAAGCAAGGTTGTATCATTGGCCAACTATAGGTTGTTAATGAGCCTTCTTCCAATCCTGATGCCACATTCTTATCAAAATAATCCAGTTTCTCAGATTATTTGCTCAGCATACAGACTGAAAAATTATGGTCAAAGAATACAACTCTGGTGCACACCTTTTCTAATTTTAAACCATTGATTTTTATTAATTTTTTATTAAATAAATTATTTAAAATTTAATAAAATTTATTAATTTTCCCCTTGTTCTGTTCAAACAACTTCCTCTTGGTCTTTGTACAGGTTCCCCTTGAGCA
This sequence comes from Chrysochloris asiatica, assembly GCF_000296735.1. Taxonomy (NCBI): domain Eukaryota; kingdom Metazoa; phylum Chordata; class Mammalia; order Afrosoricida; family Chrysochloridae; genus Chrysochloris; species Chrysochloris asiatica. The sequence goes on along the minus strand of NW_006408527.1, from coordinate 8,287,510 downwards.
CAATTAATTTTTATGGAATATTCATTCTCCTCAATGTTGTCCATAGCTTATCATGATCCACACAGTTGAAAGACTCTGATTAATCAAGAAAGTAGATGTAAACATCTTTAATATATTCTCTACTTTCAGCCAAGATCCGCCTATCATCAGTAATGATATCCCTTGTTCTACATTCTCATCTGAATCTGGCATGAACCTCTGGCAGTTCCTTGTCAATGTACTGTTACAGATGTTTTTTAATTACCTTTAGCAAAATTTTACTTGCATGTGATGTTAATAATATTATCCGATGATTTCCACATTCCACAGGGTCACCTCTCTTTGGAATGGATGCAAATATGGATCTCTTCCAATCAATTGGCCCGGCAGCTATCTTCCATATTTCTTGGCACAGTTGAGTGAGTACCTTCAGTCCTGCATTAGTTTGTTGAAATTTTTCAATTTGTATTCCATCAATTCAGGGAGGCTTGTTCTTTGCCAGTGCCTTCAGTACACCTTGAACTTCTTCCTTCAGTACCAATGGCTCTTGATAATATATGCTACCTCTTGAAATGGTTGAACATCAAGGATTTCTTTTTGGTACAGCAGCTCTGTGTATTCCTTACTTTTTTTTTTTAATGCTTTCTGCATCATTCAATGTCTTGCCCAAAGAATCCCTTAGTATTTTAAATCAAGGATGGTAGCAGGAACTAACTATTAGGAATAAGTGAAAAATATTTGTTTATGTTATAGTCTTTTTTGTTAGTAACGTCTTAAATATACCACAATGCATTAATTAACTCTTCCCTATCATCAAGCAAGGTTGTATCATCTGCAAATTGTAGGTTGTTAATGAGTCTTCCTCCAATCCTGATGCCATGTTTCTCTTCATATAACCCATCTTATCAGATTATGTGCATATCATACAGATTGAATAAGTACGGTGAAAGAATACAACCCTGGTGCACACCTTTCCTAATTTTAAACCATTCGATATTCCCTTGTTCTATTTGAACAACAGCCTCCTGGTCTATGTACAGGTGCCTCATGAACACAATTAAGTGTACTTAAGAAACCTCACCTCTAAAACAGCTGTGAGACAAATAAAGAGCCTGAAACTAGTTAGAAATAGAAATCATAATAACCATGTACTGCATCTCTATCAAACACAGAATATTTCAATTACTTTAATTGTTAATTGTTTATCTGGTTTCCCTCAGTAACTGTGCAGATGTGGCTGAACCATGAGGAAGAAGAAGGGTAGGGCCTGAATGAGTTATATATTTCAAAGAGAAAAATGTGCTGATCCAAATCACTAGCCTGGGTTCCAATGGATAAAAGGAATTATTTCTTGCTTTTAACAATTCATTTGGCTGTTTGGGTTTTCTTCTTCTCAAAGGCCCTTCTGTTGGGATAGATGTAATGGAAGAGAGAGATATACAAAGAACAGTTATATGATGATCTCAGAAAGTAGAAAGGGCAGAAGGAATGCTTTAAGAAAAACTTTTTAAACCATCTGTTGTTTGGTATAGTTTTATACTTTTTTGTTAGATGCTGTAGCTAGAAGTTGCTAAAAATTAAGCACTATAATAAGTAACAATTGGAAATGGGACAGGTCTTTTAACATTAAAAGGTTCTATAGGCTGCAGGCTACTACAGAGATGCTCTTATCAAATTAACAGTGCCATCAAGAGCAACTCTAAAGCTAGATATTAAACACATACACACAAACAAATATTTGAGGACACTAAGAGCAAAAAGGTAGCCAGGCCATAGAAAGTTAATATCCAAAGCCTCTAAATAGTTTTATATACAATATTCAGCATTCTGTTTAAAATGCAATGTCCCAAATGATTGAAAAACAAAATTAAAATAGAGAATAGAAATAGATCCTTAGATGATCTAAGTTTACAGTTATCAGATATATAATTTGCAATAACATGGATAATATGTTCCAGAATAGCACAAGAATGATGGTGAAAACATAGATAACTTTAATAGAGGGTTGAACTATAGGGAGAAATAAATATAAATCTTAGAAATTAAAATTTCAATTTCAGAAACAAAGCACTCAATAGAATTAACAACAAATTAGATACAGTAGAAGAGATTATTGTCTATCTTGTTAAGTGCACAGTACAAAAATTCCAAGGTTGTGAATCTTTGTGAGATCAGAAAGCCTCATCTTTTCCTGAGGATTGGTTGGTGGGCTCGAATGCTGACCTTGTGGTTCATAGTCCAATGTTTATCTTTCAGAGCCACCACACTTAAAAACAGATCACGGGAATATACACAGACAAACAAAGAGAAAAAAAAAGATGGAAAAAAAATTAAATTAAATTGTCAAAGGAGTGCATAAAAAACAAAATAATGCATATGTAATTAAAGCCCCAAAAGGAAAGCAAAATAGAATTTGCAAAATTAAAATTTTGAAGAGATATAAGAATTTTCTAATAATGATGAAAGAATCAACCCAGTTTTGAAAAGTTCTAAAAACTCTAAGCAGATTAAATATAAAGAAATATAGATATATCATGGTGAAACTATTAATATAAAAAGACATATATCTTAAAAGCAGCAGAGAAATAAGCAGTGATGTATAAGGCAAGGATAAACAATAAAATTGATAGCTGACTCTTCAACAGAAAAGATGGAAGCCAGAAGACAATGGAACAAAATATTTAAAGTACCAAAAGAAAGTTAATCTAGAAATCTATATCCAGTAAAAATATACTTCAAACGTGAAAAGGAAATAAAGATATTTCCAGATTTAAAAAAATGGGGGGAATTCAATGTCAATAGACCCATACCAAAAGAAATATCAAAAGCATTCTCAGGCAGGCAGAAAATGATCTATGATTAAAGTACACTAACACAGGAAGGAGCTCTGGTAGCGTAGTGGTTACAAACTGGGCTGTGGGCTGCAAGGTCAGCAGTTTGAAACTACCAGCTGTTCCACGGGAGAAAGAGGAGGCTTTGTGCTCCCGTAAAGATTTACAGCCTCGGAAACCCTATACAGGGTCGCTATGAGTCGGAACCGACTCCACGGCACATAACAACAACAACAACACAGGAAGGAGTAAAGAATAAAGAAAAAATAGGTGGTTAAAACTAAATGAATATTGACTGTTAAAACTATATCTTATGGAGGTTAAAGTATATGTAAAGTTATAAATATATCTGTTAGTAACAAAGTTGGTGTGAGAGGAAAACGGAGTTAAACTCTTTTATAACTTATGAGTAAATGCTATAAGTCTAGGGTGCAGATTGTAGTCTCTAGGACAATAATATTTATGTTAGTGGGAAGATTACATAACACAAACATGATTAGTTTAAGAGAAGGTATTGTTTTGTTGTTATTGTTGAGTGATGTCAAGTCATTTTTCAATCATAGCAACCCGGTATAGGGTTTCCAAAGAGTGGCTAGTGAGTTTGAACTCCTGAACTTGTGATTCAAACCAATCCTGTGGTCCAGCATTTATCTTATTGCACCACACCAGGAGGAAATAAGGAACAAATAACAGAGGCATTTTTTTGTTGTTGTTTAATGGGTAAGAGACACATCTTAAATAAAAGGACACTGAAAATATGTGTAATTGTCAGGCACACACAAAATAGACAAGCCAAGACAAGGTTTGACTGATTTAACTGCTAAAAATACAATGACCCATTTTCAGATTCAGGTTATTACTTAAGTACACAACAAAAATAAGAGTGATTTAAAGATGCATATTCTCTATGGTTCTTGTCCCAAACACTGAGGCCAAAAGGACCACGTCACAGCAAAGTGAGTTGTGGGATACCCCATTCCTGAGGAGCCAGCTATATACTGCAGTTAAGTGGTTCTATGAAAATAGATACATTGATGGCCAATGGAAATATGGTGGATTAGGCAGACACACTACATGGACACTCTACAACAAAGACATGGTAGACCAAATGAGGTGGACATGAGATGAAAATTCTGGAGCCCTGAACTTCTGAAGAAAGTTTAGAGAGGTGGATAGAGTGCTTACTGAGAGGAGAGTCCAAACAGGGACAGTGAGAGAGGGATACTGACTGGTGAGCGGCTGGCCAAACATGGCTTCACCATCTTATGAGCAGCTTTGGCAGCAGAGGGAGGTTTGGCAGAGCAGATACAAGCAGGGGCCAGGAAAGGTATGATTTCTTCTTTATCTCCATTCTCTCCTGATGACCAGAGGTGTGGTCAGCTCCCACCTCCATCCATCCCCAGAGCAGATCCTGCTCTCCAGGAGTTCAGAGCCACATGGTTGGGAGCCATGCCAGTGTGAATCAGGGGCTTGCTGCACTGCCTTGGTGTGCTGCTTTGGTGCCTGGATCCAGGTGGGCTCAACTCCAGACCTACAAAACCCACAGAGCCACCATACCAGCATTTAATCTATCATCCTGCCCCAATTTAACTGTGGTCCTAAAAGACACTGAAACCAGCTCTATTAAGGGCTCCCAACAACTACTTTTGGATTGACTGCCCTGAAAATAGATAATACCAAAGTCAATAGGAACTTCCTCTAGGGCCAAGAACTCTACTGTCACATCCTTTTCACAACCAACTCTGGTAGCGTAGTGGTTATGAATCGGGCTGTGAGCTGCAACGTCAGCAGTTTGAAACTACCAGGTGCTCCGCGGGAGAAAGATGAGGTGGTCTGCTCCTGTAAAGATTTACAGCCTCGGGAACCATGTGTAGGGTCACTATGAGTCGGAACCGACTCCACGGCACACAACAACAACCAGAGATTTCTCCGTTTTGGGTCCAACCGCTACACTGTTTGTTTTAACAAATATGACAACCCCACAATGCCCCCAGAAACAACTATTTTAACTTGCACAAAGAAACAAGAGAGAATGGGTCAAATGACCAAGATGCAGAGACAGAAAATGTTTCTGAAGAAGAAAAATGTAGTGGAACTAATTGAAAAAGAATTCAGAAGAATGTTAATTAGGTACCTCAAAGGATCAATAGAAAGATTGAGGAAAGCAAAAAAAAAAAAAAAAACAACTGAAAAAATAAACGTAAATGTTTACACAATACAAAACCTGCAATTAGAAATACAGACGATTAATACTAAGATCTCAGAAATGGGCAATACATTGAAAGGGCAAAGGAGTAGATGTCAAGCAGTGGAAGCCCAAATTAGTGAACTTGAAGATAACTCTCTCAATGCTAGTATGCTAGAAAAACAATCAGAAAAAAGAATGAAAAAACCCTTAGAAAGGCTAAGAGTTATATGGGACACCATGAAAAGGAACAACTTACAGGTGACCAGAATTTCAGAACAGGAAGAAACAAGCACAGATAAAATTGTAAGAGTTGTGGGAAGAAACATCCCCTAACATCATGAAAGACAAGAAGATAAGCATATAAGAGGCTAAACAAAGCCCAAACAGGATAGATCCCAAAAGAAATTCAACAAGATATGTCATAATCAGACTTTCCAAAGTCAAAGACAAGGAAATAACTCTGAGAGTAACTCAGGAAAAACAAAAAGTTACCTACAAAGGAGAACCTATACAATTAAGCTCTGATTTCTCACTGATTTCTCAGCAGAAACCATGCAGACAAAAAGGCAATGGAATGACTGGATGATCAGAACTCGACTAGAAGAAGAAAGAAGAGGAAAAAGATACAATTTAATAAATTGACCTATACCTATGGATGCAGTAGTTCATAAGAGTGAACAAATCTTTACAGTAAGGATCATTCCCACCCCCTCAGTTTACAGGGCAGACAGGGATGGACAACTTAGGCATTGGCTACCCAAAATGGGGGAGCTACAAAGGCAAGAAGTGACTAGTTTACAAGCTTTCAAGAGGGAGCCTATATCCAGAGGGTGTGGAGAAAGGTAGAATTTCCACTGCATAGAATCCAATCTGTCTGGGCAGGGCTGATGAAAGGAGATGGGGATAGGACTCTTATGGTACAATAGTGAATAATTGCTATCAGGACTGACTGTGAGGGTTGGAAATGTAAAGATAGATGTTTTGTAGCAAAAGGAAGAGAGTGATTGACTTTGCAGTTCAGAAGCTGAGGTCCTTGGAACCATCAAGGAGAAGAGTGGAGTGTGGGACCCTACCCAGAGAAGCAGTGACACCAGAAATGAAGGCAGAGACGATGATGGGGAGAGATGGAGCAGCTGGGGAGTGGCTCTAGACCCAGAGAGAAAAAGGGGCTGTGTGCTGACCACAGAGGGGCAGGCCTGTGGTGTGGACCCTTTGGTTGGTTGATGATGCATGAAGGGGATTGTAATCATGACAACGAAATGATATACGATAGGATGAATGTAAAGTTAATGTTCTCCCTTGTAAACTGTCACATAATTCACAATAAAAACTTTAAAAAAAAGGCAATGGAATGACACATACAAAACTCTGAAAGAAAAATTGCCAACCAAGAATCATATCCCCAGCAAAGCTGTCCCTCAAATACAAAGGTGAAATTAGGACATTTCCTGATAAACAAATTAAAGGAATCTGTAATGGACAGACCAACTTTTAAAAAAATGTTAAAGGGTATTCTTTGGACAGAGAACCAACAAATTGAGATTACCACACATGACAACGCCATCCAGAACTCAATCTAGACATAGAAGTAAAATAAAAATAATGTAAAATAAACCTCTAAGACTGAAAATAGGGAACCAGAGATATTAATTTATAAGGAAGTCAACTACAAAGCAAAAAGAGGAAATAGTATATATATAGAACTTCCAAGTTACAAGGAGTTCAGGTAGATTTGAAGATAAAACAGACTGCCTAAGGAGGGGGGAAAATAATAAATTATAGGGTAACATCAAAGAAAAATAATACACCCACAATCAAAATTTTTAAATAAAGGAAATTAGAAATTAGTAATGTTCATTTCAAATACCATCTTTAGACAGCATAAGAGACAACTATACACATGGACCTCACCAAATGGAATATGAAGAACTCAAATTGATTACATCTGTGGAAAGAGACGATGGAAAAGCTCCATATCATCAGTCAAAACAAGGCCAGGGGCAGACTGGGCAACAGACCATCATTTACTAATATGCAAATTCAAACTGAAGCTGAAGAAAATGAAAACAAGTCCACGTGAGCCAAAATATGACCTTCAATATATCCCACCTGAATTTAGAGATCATCTGAAGAACAGATTTGATACATTAAACACTAAAGACCAAAGACCAGAAGAGTTGTGGGATATCAAGAATATCATATATGCAGAAAGCAAAAAATCATTGAGAAGACAAAAAAGAAGGAAAAGGTCAAAATGGATGTCAGAAGAGACACTGAAACTTGCTCTCCAGCGTAGAGATGCTAAAGCAAATGGAAGATATGAGGAGGTTCAAGAGCTAAACAGAAACTTTCAAAGACCAGCTCGAGAAGATAAAGCCAAATACTACAACAAAATATGCTAAGATCTGGAATCAGAAAACCAAAAAGAAAGAACATGCTCAGCATTTCTCAAGTTGGGAAACAGAAGAAAAAATTCAAGCCTCGACTTTCATCCAGATTCTCTGGGAAAATTATTGAATGATGCAGAAAGCATCAAGAAAATATGTAAGGAATACACAGAGTCACTGTACCAAAAGGAAATGGTTAATGTTCAGCTTTTTCAAAAGGTAGCATATGATCAAGAGCCAATGATACTGAAGGAGGAAGTCCAAGGTGCATTGAAGGAATTGGCAAAGAACAAGGCAACAGGAATTGATGGAATAAAAATAGAAATCTTTCAAGAAAGTGAGGCGGCACAGGAGACACTCACTCATCTATACCAAGAAATTTAGAAGACAACTATCTGGCCCACTGATTGGAAGAGATCCATATTTGTGCCCATTCCAAAGAGAAGTGACCCAACAGAATGTGGAAATCATCAGACAATATCTTTGATATCCTATGTTAGTAAAGATTTGCTAAAGGCAATACAGAAACAGCTAAAATCATACATTGACAGAGAACTTCCAGAGGTTCAAGCCAGATTCAGAAGAGGCCATGGAACGAGGGATATCATTGCTGATGTCCCATGGATCTTGACTGAAAGCAGAGAATATCAGAAAGATGTTTATCAAAAAAAAGAAAAAGAAAGATGTTTACCTGTGCTTTATTGACTACGCCAAGGCTTTCAATTGTGTGGATCATGACAAGCTATGGACAACACAGCAAAGTATGAATATTCTGGAACACTTAATTGTGCTAATGAGGAATCCGTACCTGGACCAAGAGGCAGTTGTTCAAACAGAACATGGGAACACTGAATGGTTTAAAATTAAGAAAGGTGTGTGACAAAGTTGTATTCTTTCACCATACTTATTCAACCTGCATGCTGAGCAAATAACCCAAGAAGCTGGGTTATATGAAGAAAAGCGTGGCATCAGGATTGGAGGAAGACTCATTAACAACCTGTGATATGCAGATGATACTTAAAACATTTACTGATGAAGATCAAAGAGCAAAGCCTTTGGTATGGATTACATCTCAATGTCATTAAAAAATATACATGTATATATATTACAATCTTAAATTTATATTCATCAAATAACAAAGATACAAAAGCACATATAAACAAAAACCTGGCAAAACTAAAAAGAGAAATAGGCAAATCTGCTATCAGTTGAAAATTTAACAAGAAGACGAAACACTAGTTTGAGAAACAAAAGATTAAAATTTATATTGAATTAGAATTCAATGACAATAAAACATCTAGAAAGTCTCTGATACTGGAAAGTTAAGCATCACAAGCTAAAATAACAGTGGAAATTAGAAAATATATCATAATGAAATATGACATACCGAAACTTATACAATTCAGCTATAGCAGTGCAGGTGGAAATTTATAATTTTAAATTCAGAATTAGAAAAAAGGATGACTGTCAAATACCTAAACTTTTTCATTTCAAAATGCTAGAAAAATAAAAACAAAACACAAAGTGTAAAAAAGAAACAATAAAGATAATAACAGAAGTCAATGAAAAAGAAAACAAACATGGATAGAGATCATCAGCAAACCCAAATGTTGGTTCCTTAAAAATAAAATTAACAAACCCTTGGCAATTCTATTTAAGGAAAAATAGAACCAAAAAACATAAAAATCCAATATATAAGTACTTAAAAGGATTCACAAATCCTACAATATTTTTTAATCAGAAGAAGCTATTATGAACAACTTTATAACCAAAACTTGAAATTTTATATGAAATGTGCAATCTTTGTAAAGTGCTGCTGCTGCTTCTGTGTGAAATCGAGTCTGTTCTGTCTCATTTCTTGTCGTTAAGTGTTGCTGAGTCAGTTCCGACTCATAGCCACCCTGATTGGGTTTCCAGGGAGCGGCTGGTGGGTTTAAACTGCTGACCTTGTGGTACTCCAGTGTTGATTCTCCAGTGCCACACCAGGAATCCTAATGTGACTCATACAACCCTACATAGGAATTCTGAGGCTGTAAATCTTTACAGGATCAGAAAGCCTCTTTCTCCCACAGAACAACTGGTGGATTTGAACTGCTGACTGTGGTTAGCAGTCCAACATATAACCCAAACTAGGTAATATCAAAAGTGACATGAAAAAAATACAGATTTCAAATTCACTGATCTCTCTCTTTTTTTTTTTTTTCACTTGATATATATGTTGGTTTTCTTTTTTTGAGTTTTTGTTGTGAATTATGTGGCAGTTTACATGGAAAACATTAGCTTTACATTTATCCTATCGTATTTTGTTTCACTGCAATGATTGCAATCCCCTCCATGCATAATTAAACAACCAAAGGGTATACCCTGCAAGCCTGCCTCCGGGCCACAAGCATACAGGCCCTCTCCCTCCCTGAGTCCAGAATCCCTAGCCACTCCATCTCTCCACATCATCATCTCTGCCTCCATCTCTGACATCATTGCTTCTCTGGGTAGTGTCCCGCATTCTGCATCTTGATGGTCCCAGGGACTCCCTTTATGGTCCCAGGGACCTCCTCTCCTGGACTGCAAAATCAACCACTCCCCTCCTTTTGTTACAAAATGTCTACGGTTACAGTTCCAACCCTCACAGTCAGTCCTGATAGCAATTATTCACTATTGTACCACAAGAGTCTTATCACCATCTCCATTCATCAGCCCCATCCAGACAAATTGGAAACCACTACTTCCCTGGTACCCTCTGGAACTAGGCTCCCTCTTGAAAGCTTGCAATCCAGTCATTTCTTGCCTTTGTAGCCCCCCACCCCCCACCCCGGATTTTGCGTAGCCAACGTCTAAGTTGCCCATCTCTGTCAACCCTGAGTACCAAGGGGGTGGGAATGATCCTCACTGTAAAGATTTGTTCCCTCTATTGAGCTACTACATCCATAATACTGATGTCTTTTAAAGATAATTAATGTGCAATTAAAATTCTGCCCATAGAATTTTAACTACAGGTCTAGAGACTTGACTGGTTAATCCTATTAAATATTTAAGTAAAAATACCACCATCTTACAAAATATCTCTTAGAACACAGAAAAAGAGATAGCAATTTTCAACTCATTCTGGGAGGCTAACATAAACTTAATACCAAAACCTGAAAAATGCCATTAAAAGAGAGAAAAATTACAGACTAACCTCTCACACAGAGTTTTAATTCTACAAAACTTATTAACAACTTAAGTGGCATTTTAAAAGTATTATTCATGATGACTAAATTTTCATGTCACTTAATATCTTTGACAGTTGAAAAAATCTGTGAAATTCTGCTCTATCAAATTACCTATCCTGCATTTGGGGACTTACAGCTAAAAAAATAGAAGAGAGACCAGCTATGTTCCTCCTCTATAGCCCACGATGGAATGTGAAGAGAGAAGACAGTTTGTGTTTCCATTACCTCTAACTGTATAAACACCATCCCCAAAAGTAAGAGTGAAACAGTAACAAACTCTTATTTCTCACAATCTGTGGATTGACCAAGTGGTTGTTCTACTCTACATGATGTCTCCTGAGAGTGATTGGTGCAGAAATGTCTAAATGGATGGTAAGTTGGTGCTGACTGTTATCTGGGAACTCAACTGGGCTATTTCCCTTGTTTCTCTACCATATGGTCTGTCCAAGGGAAGACTTGGGCTGTTCATAGCATGGGACTCTCCTACATGGCATATGGTTCTCACAAGAGTAGAAAAATGGAAACTCTCAGACTTAGGGCTGGCACTGCATAGTATTAATTCCATGCAGGTCACAAAGGCATAAATATTAGATGTATGGCTCATTGAGGACCACAAAGGCAACAGACTACTATACTTTTCTTCTCTGCTGCAACTGTGATACATGAAAGACAATATCGAATGACAAATAATTTGCTAAAAGTGCAAGGTGAGTATGGGTTATTGGGATCAAGGTTGTCAAAGAACTTTGAGGCTTTGATGTTGAATAAAGAAGCAGGCATCGAGGTGAGAAGACTATGAAATAGGGGCCAAAATCGTCAATGAATGAAAGGATTAATCTCAGCAGTGAGAAAAACCAGATAGTATAAAACAAACACAAAGAAAAATGATTGTTGCTTGACAATGGAAACATAATGGTCTAGGAGTAGCAAGAATAATTTAAAGATTTTTTTTTTTTTAACCAACTTCTACAGTCTGATATTGATCAAACATGAATCAAGACTCCCTGATAATTATTGGTGATTGGAATGTAAAAATTAATTACAAAGAAAGATCAGCAGTTAGAAAATATGGACTTGGTGATATAAACAATGTCAGAAATCAAAGGATAGAATTTTACAAAACCAAAGACTTACTCATTGCAAATATCTTTTTTCAACAACACAAACGTTGACTATACATATGGACCTTGGTGGATGGAATACACAGGAGTCAAATCTACTACATCTGTGAAAAATGACAATGGAGAAGTTGAATATCATCACTCAGAAAAAGGCAAGGGGCTGACTGTGCAACACACCATTAATTGCTATACGCAAGTTCAAGTTGAAGATCAATATCATTAAAACAAGTCCATGAGAATGAAAATATGAACTTGAAAATATCCCACCTGAATTTAGAGACCATCTCAAGAATACATTTGATGCACTGAATACTAATGACCGAAGACCAGACAAGTTGTAGAATGACATAAAAGACATCATATATGAAGAAAACCAAAGGTCATTTAAAAGACAGGAAAAAAAGAAAACACCAAAGTGGATGTCAGAATAGATTCTGAAACTTGCTCTTGAAAGTAGAGTAGCTAAAGCAAATCTAAGAAATGATGATGTAAAAGAATTGAACAGAGGATTTCAAAAGGCAGTTCAAGAAGGCAAAAAAATGTATGAAATGTACAAAGACCTAAAGTTAGAAGACCAAAAGGGAAGGACACACTCAGCATTTCTCAAGCTGAAGAAAAAATTCAAGCCTCAAGTTTTAATACTGAAGGATTCTATGGGCAAAATATTGAATGACACAGGAAGCATTAAAATAAGATGAAAGGAATACCCAGAATCATGTACCAAAAGGAATTGGCCCACATTCAACAGTTTCAGGAGGTAGTATATAATTAGGAATTGATGGTATTGAAGGAAGAAGTTCAAGCTGCACTGAAGTTGTTGTTGTTGTTGTTAAGTGCCATTGAGTTGGTTGTGATCCATAGCGACCCTGTATAGGGTTTCCAAGGAGCAGCTGGTGAGCTTGAACCACTAACCTTGCAGTTCAAACGGCTTTGCAGTCTAGCGCATTCACCCACAGCACCACACCAGGACTCCTGCACTGAAGTAATTGGTAAGAAATAAGGGTCCAAGAATTGATAGAACACAAATTAAAATGTTTTAACACATGAATGTAATGCTAGAAGTATTCATTCGTCTATGCCACAAAACTTAGAAGACAGCTACCTGGCCAACAGACTGGAAGAGATCCATATTTGTAAAAATTCCAAAGAAAGATGATCCAACATAATGTGGATATCATTGAGCAACATCATTACTATCACATGCAAGTAAAATTTTGTTGAAGATTGTTTAAAAACTTTGGCAGTAGTACATAAGCAAGGAACCACCAGATATACAAGTCAGATTCAGAAGAGAACATAGAACAAGAAATATCATTGCTGATGTCAGATGGATCTTGGTTAAAAGCAGAGGATACCAGAAAAATGTCTGTCTGTGTTTTATTGACTATGCAAAGGCATTTGACTATATGGATTATAATAATTATGAATTACATTGTGATTATGGGAATTCCAGGACACTAAATTGTGCTCATGAAGGACCTGAATATACACTAAGGCAGTAATTCAAACAGAACAAGGGGATACAAACAGAACAAGTGGTTTAAAATCAGGAAAGTTGTATGTAAGGGTTGTATCCTTTCACTATATTTATTCAATCTGTATGCTGACCAAATAATACAAGAAGCTGCACTATATGAAGAAGAACATGATATTAGGATTGGAAGAAGATTGACTAACAAACTGCAACATGACACAACCTTGCTTGCTAAAAGTGAAGAGGACTTAAAGCAATTATTGATGAAGATCAGAATACAACCTTTAGTACAGATTACAGTTCAACAAAAAGAAGAAAATAAAATCCTCACAAATGGACCAATAAGCAACATCATGATAAATAGAAAAAAATATTGAAGTTGTTAAGGATTTCATTTTACTTTGATACAAAATCAATCCCTATGGAAGCAGCAATCAAGAAATCAAAAGACATTGCATTGGGCAAATCTGCTACAAAGACTTGTTTTGTTATTTTTTAAGTTTTTATTGTGAATTATGTGAGTTTACATGGGAGAACACCAGCTTTACATTCATCCTATTGTATTTTGTTTCATTGCAATGATTACAATCCCCTCCATGCTAGTGATAGAACACAAACATCATCAAACAACCAAAGGGTACACTACACAGGCCTGTTCCCCCCCACACCACCACCACTACCACCACCACCACAGGCCATCAGCACACAGCCCCTCTCTCTCCCTGAGTCCAGAGTCCCCAGCCGCTCCATCTCGCCACATCATCATCTCTGCCTCCATTTCTGGTATCACTGCTTCTGTGGGTAGGGTCCCACACTCTGCTTTTCTCACTTGATGGTTCCAGGGGCCTCCGCTTCTGGACTGCAAAATCAATCACTCCCCTCCTTTTGTTGCAAAACATCTACCTTTACATTTCCAACCCTCAAAGTCAGTCCTGATAGATTTATTCACTATTATACCACAAGAGTCTTATTCCCATCTCCTTTCATCAGCCCCATCCCAACAGATTGGAAATCACTCAGTCTAGAGTCTACCTTCCTCCACCCCCTCTGGAACTAGGCTCTGTCTTAAAAGCTTGTAAGCCAGTCATTTCGTGCCTTTGTAGCACCCCTCCCCCCATTTTGGGTTGCCAATGTCTAAGTTGCCCAGCCCTGTCAACCCCGTGTACCAAGGGGGTGGGAATGATTCTCACTATAAAGATTCATCCCCTGTTTTGAGCTACTACATCCATAAGTATAGGTAAAATTCATCAAATTGTAGCGGGTTACTCTTTTTTTCCTCTTCTTTCTTCTTCTAATCAAGTTCTGATCATCCAGCCATTGAAGCCAGGTCAAGTGGGTACTATCTGCAAGTATGGGTGTTCTTGTGCATCTCCCATTGCTTCATATCAACTGGACATTTCACTTTCTGCTCTAGTCCTCTGTGGTCATGTCACTGCCCCTAGGTCCAGAAGTCCCTGGGTCTTGCCATACTGCTGGCCAACCAGGTCGCAACCTGGGGTCACAGGAGCCTGTTGAACATGGTCGGACTTAGCCCACAACTTCATTGCTATTTTTCCACTACTTCCCCTTATCGGTGACCAACATAGTCACCAGCCAGACCACATGCGTGCTCGTGTATTTCCCTTGAGTCTTAGTCTTGGAAAGGTGTTTGCTCTGAGGGGTACAAAAGACTTTTTTAAAATGTTAATCAAACATGTCACCTGAGGACTAATGTGCATTTGATCCAAGTCATGTTATTTTCAATCACCTGAGATTCATAAGCATCGGAAAGCTGGGTGATAAATAAGGAAGATCAAAGAAGAATTGATGCCTTTGAGTTACAGTGTCCAGTGCACTGTTAGAAGAATGAACAGATCTGTCTTGGAAGTACGGCCCCAAGTATCCCCTAGAAGTGAAGATGGTGAGATTTCTCACACACTTTGGACATGGTATCAGGGGAGACCAGTTCCTGGAGACAGGTATGATGCTTGGTAAAGTAGAGCATCAGCAGAAGAGGAATACCCACAAGGATATGAAGTGACACAGTGACACAACAATGAGAGCTCAAACATAGCAATGATCGTGACACAGTGACACACAATGAGAGCTCAAACATAGCAATGATCGTGAGGCTGGCCCCGGATCACGCAGTGTTTTCTTTGTTGTGCACGAAGTTGCTGTGTCAGAACTGACTCCATGGCACCTAACGACAGCAACAAGAATAGCAATGAGGCTTTAGGACCCTTCCCTATGGAGCATGTAAAAATAAACATTTAAATAATCTTTTCAAAAATAGTAATACATATGTATTTTGGGAGTGCAGTGGCTCTTTAGGGTTGGTACTAAACTGTGAACTCCAAGGTTGCCAGTTTGAGCCCACCAGCCACTCTGTAAGAGAAAGATGAGGCTTTCTTCTCCCTCAAAGATTTTCAGCTTCAGAAACCCTATACAGGGTCGCTATGAGTTGGAACTGACTTAACAGCTCTTAACAACAACACATGCATTTATTGCATAAGAAGTAGAATACTTTTTACAAGCTTTCAGAGAAAACATTGGTTAGAGTTCCTCTAGGGACCTCCTGAGAATGCAGCTTTAAATAGCGGTTACATAGCATGGTAGTGTAGGAACTCAAAACCAAACTAAACCCACTGTCACTGAGTCCATTTCAACTCAAAGCAACCCTCCAGCACAGAAGAGAACTGCCCTATAGGGTTTCCAAGGCTGTAAATCTTTATGGAAGCAAGCTGTCACATCTTTTTCACATGCAGAGAAATATATTAAAACCTGGAAGCAGTCTGCTAAAGTTTAGGTTTCTGGAAGAATACTTTTCAAAGCCTGACTCATTCTTCTAAAAACAACATCCTTAATTGTCTGGGTTATAAAATGTTTATGTGGAAAAACCCTGCAAATGAGTTTTAATCAAAAGTCAGAAGCTGGTTAATCCTTTTAGTTTTTTCTTTAGCCTTAGTACACAGTGCATTGAAATACATAGAACAGGCAACAGATGCGGCTTTGTTCTTGAACACCTCCTCAATGCTTGCAGATTTGATACTTAAAATGACCAAAAATCAAGAAGGGGGAAACCTTCTTCTTGTTTCAAAGCCCTTCCACATTGGCCTCTTACCAAAGAGTCTTGATAATATGATGAGAAATGAAACAGAGAAATTAAAGAATGTGGAATACTTGGAATTTCAAAAAGTTGTTGTTGTTGTTGTTAAGTGCCGTTGAGTTGAATCCAACCCATAGCAACACTATACAGGGTTTCAGAGGAGCAACTGGTGAGCTTGAACCACCGACCTTGCAGTTCAAATGGCTTTTCAGTCTGGCACATTAACCCATAGTGCCAAAAGAGTAGTTCTTCAAAAACTTATAATGGACATGCGGGAGGGACTCTAGCTCTCTCTTCCATTGAGGACCTGGGACTGCAATTGTGAGCCATTTCCGTGATAATAAACTTCTCTCTGTATTATATACATATACATATATTCCAAGTCTATAAATCTTTATGGGAGCAGAAAGCCTCATCTTTCTCCCACAGAACAGTTGGTAGGTTCGAACTGCAGACCTTGAGGTCGTAACCATTATATATATATATTTCGAAGCTACCAACTGTTCTGTGGGGGAAAGATGAGGCTTTCTGATCCTATAAAGATTTACAGCCTTGGAAACCCTATGCAAAAATTTACAGCCTTGGAAACTCTTGGGTCCCTATGAGTCAGAACTAACTCCACAGCACATAACCACCACCACCATATATATATATTTTTTTTTCCCCCACTGTTTTTTCTTCTCTAGACACCACATAACACAGGAATTGTACTTGTAGGTATTTACCAAAAAGATTTGAAAGCAAAAACTCAAATAGATATGTGTGTAGCAATGCTTATTGTAGCATTATGCACAATGGCCCAAAAATGGAAACAACCCAAGTGCTCATAAACAAATTAATGGGTAAGCAAAATGTGGTATATTCATACTGTGGAATATTTTCAGCCATGAGAAAAAGGAATGAAGTTCGAATATATGCAATAATATGGATGAATCTTGAAAACATTACAGAGTGAAGTTAGTCAGACACAAGAGGACAAACATTAAATGACCCCACTTAAAGTATATAGAATAGGCAAAGGCATGAAGACAAAATGTTATTAGTGGTTAATAGGGACTTGGGAGTGTGATCCATACAAAAAGCACTGGACTGCCAACCACAAGGTAAGTAGTTTGAGCCTATCAACTGCTCTGCAAGAATAAGATGAGGTTTTCTGTTCCTCTAAAGATGTACAGCCTCAGAAATCCTATACAGAGTCACTATGAGTCAAAACCAACTTGATGCCACTTAACAACAACAGGCAGCTGGGAGAAGGAAAATGGGGAGTTGTTGCTTAAGGGGTACTGAGTTTCTGTTAAGGGTGATGGAAAATAGTGGGAAATGCAGAGTGGCAATAGTGATAAAACATGGTAAATGCAATTAATGCTAATAAACAGGATACATAAAGAGGGTTATAACTGATTTGGTAACTTTGTACATAGAAAAGGAGTCCTTGGGTGGTACACACAGTTAATGCACTTGGTTGCTAACTGAAAGGTTGGAGGTTTGAGTATATCCAGAGATAGATCAGAAGAAAGTCCTGGCAATCTATTTTCCAACAACTAGCCATTGGAAACCTTACAGAGCACAGTTCTCTGATACACAAGGGGTTGTTGTGAATTAGAATCAACTCAAAGGCAATTGTTTTTCATTTAGAAAAGGAAAATCCAGGAAATTTACAACAGCTAGCTAAGTATGATATAACTTCTGCAAGCTAAGTCCATTCCAGTATGTGCCTACTACAAATAAACTACTTAAAATCTGTAGATAGTGGGCTGTTGATACCTAGAAACCATTTTTGCTATTGAGTAGTAGGGCAGACACTTAAAGCTATAAATGAAAGAAACGTAGGTTTTCCCTGATTTCAATCTGTTTTTTTCGCTTATATTTTTCTTAGTTGCCGGGATTGGCAACAGCTATGTATTCTCCATTATTTAAAATAATTTTGACATTAACTTTTTGGTATTTTCACAGAAAAGCTACAGAGAGTGGTAACAGGATTGAGACTAATAATATCTGAGTAGAATGTAAACAACCAAAACACAGTGCACCTTTCTAAAGGTTGGAAATACAAGCCAAGCCTAAGGCAGCCTCAGGCAGGGTTAGATAGCCTGCCCTGGCTTAGTATAAGAAAATATATCTAAAGTATTACTGTGGAGCTACACACATGAACATCAATGTGCACATATCTACTCATATCATGGCTCTTATTTCTTGGGGTTATAGATGAAGAAAAGGGATTCTTGGGTTATACGGTCTTGCTATTTCCAACAGTGAAACTGTAAGAACCAGAACTCAATGAGCCTACCTTGTTTTTCGGTGTCTCACAGAATTTCTGCCTTTGATGAGGTGCAGTCTTACTACTCTTCTATCACCCTTTTTAGTAGAAAATATTTGTTTTTCTTCTCTGACAGTTCTTCACCTTACACGGTTTCTAGATTTCACAGTTTTTACTGCATTTCTGTCTGCAGTTTTATGTTGTTGTTGTTGTTAAGTGCCGTCGAGTCGATTCCGACCCATAGTGACCCTGTACAGGGTTTCCGAGGGTGTAAATCTTTACGGGAGTAGAAAGCCTCATCTTTCTCCCGCGGAGCGGCTGGTAGTTTTGAACCGCTGACCTTAAGGTTCGCAGCCCGATTCGTAACCACTACGCTACCAGAGCAGTTTTATAGGGCTTGAAAAAACACTACCAAGAACTTATGTGGTTTAGCGTTAATATACTATCAAACATAACTAAAAACACACAAACACTGGAAGACAAAATAGATGACTGGGACCTCCTAAAAATTAGACACATCAGAAGATTTCATCAAAAGAGTAAAAAGAGAGCCCACAGACTGGGAAAAAAAAATCTTTTTACAATTACATATCAGACAAGGAACTAAAGAAAAAGGCAAATAATCCAATTAAAAATAGGGCAGAAGACATGAACAGACAAAGGAGATATTCAGGTAGCCAATAAACCAATGAAGAAATGTTTGGGATCATTAGCCATTGTTGTTGTTGTTGTTAAATGCCGTCGAGTCGGTTTCGACCCATAGCGACCCTAAGCAGGGTTTTCAAGGCTGTAAATCTTTATGGGAGCAGAAAACCTCATCTTTCTCTCGCAGAGCAGCTGGTAGTTTCAAACTGCTGACCTTGTGGTTCACACCCCAATTCATAACCACTATGCTACCAGAGCTCCTTCATTAGCCATTAGATATATGCAAATCAAAACAATGAGATATCATTTCACCCCAGCATTAATATCGAAGTTCCAAAACACAAAATACACCTCCCTCCCACCAACAGTATAGGAGGGTCTAGGGAGACTGAGACCCTCCTATACTGTTGGTGGGACTGTAAAATGGCACAACCACTGTGGAAAATAGTATGGCGCTTCCTCAGAAATTTGGAAGGCCGTATGACCCAAGAATCCCTCTACTTGGTATGTAGGCCCAAGAAACAAGAGCCATGACATGAGCAGATATATACACATTGATGTCCACTGCAGCACTATTCACAATAGCAAACAGATCAAGACAGCTTAATGTCCATCAATGGAAGAATGGGTAAACAAATGTCGGTACATACACACAATGGAACACTATGCAACACTGAAGAATAACTTTGAAGCTGTGAAACACCTCATAACGTGGATGAACTAGAGAACATTATACTGAGTGAAATTAGTTAATCACAAAAGGATAAATATTGTAGGAGACCACTATTTTTTTAAAACTCAAGAAAAGGTTTTCATGCTAAAGAAAAGTTCTTTGATAGTTACCAGGGGTGGAGGGGAAGGGAGTAGAGTAGACATGTATTAACTTGGGTCTTGGGAAAGGCAATATATAATAAGAGAGAGGTTGGCAGAGAATGATGAAGGCAGTTGAAGACACAAAGAGGTATGCAACGGTTAAAGGGACAGAGGTAAATACTGTTATATACACAATCCTACAACAATAGTCCTGGTGTGTGCTGGAGGATAAGCACTAGACCACAAGATGGGTTTGAATTGCAAGGTTGGCGGTTCAAACTTACCAGACGCTCCTCAGAAACCCCATATAAGGTCACTATGAGTCATAACCAATTCGATGGCACTAAACAACAACAATTTACCTTATCTACAAACACACCTTTGAATATGGTGAAGCATACAGAGGAAAAAATCATGAAAGCTTCTTATACATTACCAAACACTTTGAGGCAATGTATTGCTGAGCCTAGGGGTTCGGAACCATAGTCTAAGGCGACACCATGGTTGACTGACATAACATAGTACACAAAAACAATTTTCTGCATACTACTTTTGTGAGTACCAGCTGGGATCTCAAAAGCTCATGAGGGGTCATCTAAGATGCAACTATTGGTCTCTTCATATGCAGAAGAAAGAAGAGTAATGAAAACTAAAGATACTTAGAATCAATTAGTCCAATGAACATCAATCTCCATGACTATGAGAACAGAAGAACTAGAACTAGACCAACTATTCTTACATGGATCACAGTAGAAGGTCCAAGATAGAGTGAAAGAATATATAGGATTACTGGTCAAAAGACTGGAGGAACCCAAGACTATGGCCCTCAACCACCCGTTAGGTGTATAACAGAACCTACCCTCATGGGACTTTTAAAATTCTCCTCTAACACCATAACTCAAATGAGTCAATTCTTCTTCAATCTTCTTTATTCTTTGTCCAGTTTTCAAATGCATATGAGGCAAATAAAAATACCATGGCTTGGATCAGGCATACCTTACTCCTCAAACTGATATCTTTGCTCTTGAACACTTTAAAGAGGTCTTGTGAAACAGATTTGTCTAATGCAGTAAGTACATCATTTGATTTCTTGAGTGCTGCTTCTATGAGTGTTCTTTGTGGATCCAAGAAAAATTAAGTCTTAGACAACCTCAATCTTTTCTCCATTTATCATGATGTTTTTTATTGGTCCAGTTGTGAGGTTTTTTGTTTTCTTTATGTTTCGGTGTAACTTATAATGAAGGCTGAGGTCTTTGATCTTCATCAGTAAGTATTTTAAGTCATCTTTATTTCTAGTAAGCATATCACAGGTTGTTAATGGCTCTTCCTCCAATCTTGAAGCCATGTTCTTCTTCATATAATACATCTTCTCAGATTATTTGCTCAGTATACAGATTGAATAAGTATGGTGAAAGGATGCAATCCTGGTGCAGACACCTTTTCAAATTTTTAGCCATTCAGTATCACCTTGCTCCATTCTAATAAATGGTTCTTGATCTATATACAGGTTCTTCATGAGCCCAATTAAGTATTCTGGAATATTCATTTTTGCAATGTTATCCATAGTTTGTTATAACTCACATAGTCAATAAAGCACAAGAAAATTTTATTGCAGAACGCTGTCAGATATAGTGCTTTTATACAGAACACTGTCAGATGTGCTTTACTGTGGGACATTGTTAGGTATCATGCCAAAAGATAAAAACATTATGAATAGCACCAGAATATTGTCAGATATAGTGCTGGAAGATGAACCCTTCAGATTGAAAGACACTCAAAATACGACTGGAGAAGAGCTGGATCAGAACACATGACATCGGGATTGGAGGAAGATTCATTAACAACCTGAGATATGTAGATGACACAACCTTGCTTGCTGGAAGCAAAGTGCTTAAAATACTTACTGATGAAGATAAAAAAACTACAGCTTTAGTATGGATTACACCTCAATGTAAAGAAAACAAAAATACTCACAACTCAACCAATGAATATCATCACGATAAACAGAGAAAAGTGTGACGTTATCAAATGCTTCATTTTTATTTGATCTGCAATCCACATTCTTGGAAGCAGCAGTCAAGAAATCAAATTAGGCAAATCTGCTGTAGAAGACCCCTTTAAAGTGTTCAAGAGCAAAGATATCAACTTGAGGAGTAAGGTGTGCTTGACCCAAGCCATGGTATTTTCAATCACCTCATTTGCATGTGAAATTTAGTCAATGAATAAGGAAGACTGTAGAAGATTTGATGTTTTTGAGTTATGATGTTGAAGACGAATATTGAAAGTACCATGGACTGTCAGAAGAACAAAAAAAATCTGTCCTGGAAAAGTATAGTCAGAATGCTTCTTGGAACCGAGAGTGGCAAGATTTTGTTTATCATTCTTTGGATACTTTGTCAAGAGGGATCAGTCTCTGGAGGAGGACATCGGGCTTGGTAAAGCGGAGGGTCACTGATAAAGTGGAAGACACCCCCAAAAGACAAGGATTGACATAGTGGCAGTAACAATCAGCTCAACCATAACAAAAATTCAGAGGATGGTATAAGATCTGTCAGTGCTTCATTCTGTTGTGTCTAGGGTCACTATGAGTCGGAGCCAACTCAATGGCACCTGACAACAACAACAAAATTGACTCCAAGGCAGATGGTATGGAGAAGGCAACCCTTTTCAAATCTCCTATAGTCAGAAAATATTGTCTTTAGGTTGTACTATCTCAGATGATTTATAGTTATACTGTTGTTGTTGTTGTTGTTTTTAAGTGCCGTTGAGTTGGTATTGACTCAAAGTCCCCCTGTATAGGGTTTCCAAGGAGTGGCTGGTGAGCTTGAACTGCCAACCTTGCAGTTCAAACTGACCTTGCAATCCAGTGCATTAATCCACAGTGCCATACCAGGACTCCATTGTTATATTTGTTGTTGTTGTTAGGTGCCATCGAGTCAGTTCCGACCTATAGCGACCCTGTACAGGGTTTCCGAGGGTGTAAATCTTTACGGGAGTAGAAAGCCTCATCTTTCTCCTACGGAGCGGCTGGTGGTTTCTAACCGCTGACGTTAAGGTTCACAGCCCAATTCGTAACCGCTACGCTACCAGAGCTCCTTAGATTATAAAAAAAAAGAAAATCAAACGTGATTCCACTGAGCTTATCCTGACATATAATGACATTATTTATGGTTTCTAAGACTGTAAATCTTTACTGGAGCAGACAGCTTCATCTTTCTCCCTCAGAGCGGTTGGTGGGTTTGAACCACCAACCTTGCAGTTAATAGTCCAGTGTTAATCCTGCAGTGCCACTAGGGCTCCCAGTTATCTATTGCTGGATAACAAAATACTCCGTAACTTAGTAAAATAAAACACCGTTCATTCTCTTACAGCTTATGGACGCCTGGAGTGGCACTGTAGGATAAGCACTGGACTGCAAACCACATGTCTGTGGTTCAGACCCACTAACAACTCCTCTGGTGGAATTCCGACTATAAGTTGGAATGGACTTGCCAGCACTTAACAACAATAACAA
Organism: Chrysochloris asiatica; assembly: GCF_000296735.1. Taxonomy (NCBI): domain Eukaryota; kingdom Metazoa; phylum Chordata; class Mammalia; order Afrosoricida; family Chrysochloridae; genus Chrysochloris; species Chrysochloris asiatica. The sequence continues at coordinate 8,264,004 of NW_006408527.1, read as the reverse complement.
CAGTTTATGCAGGTCAGAAATCAGAGCATGCATAGTTGGGTCCTCTAGCTCAACATGTCTCATAAGGTTGCAACCACAGTGTTAACTGGAACTGCAGTCATCTCAAAGGAGGTTGGGCATGGATCTCCTTCCAAGCTCACTCACATATTCAGTCTCTCATGGGCTATTAGACTGAATGCCTCAGTTCTTTGCTGGCAGTTTACCAGAGGCCAGCCTCAGTTCCTTACCACCTGGGTCTCTCCATAAGCCAGCTCAGAGCATGGAAGCTACCTTTACCAGAGCAAGCAGGTGAGAAGAGAACTACAGAAGCCACAGCATTGTTGTAGTTCTTAGGTGTCATCAAGTTGGCACTGAATCATAGTGACCCTATGCACAGCAGAACGAAACACTGCCCAATCCTGGGCCAACCTCACTACTGTTGCCACGCTTGAGTCCATCAATGCTGCCACTTGGCCAATCTATCTTGTTGGGTGTCTTTCTCTTTTTCTCTGACCCTCCACCTTACCAAACATGATATCCTTCTCCAGCAATTGGTCCCTCCTGACAATATGTCCAAA
>NW_006408527.1:8259435-8262911 GCF_000296735.1 Chrysochloris asiatica | reverse complement strand
GCAGGTTGTTAATGAGTCTTCCTCCAATCCTGATGCCACGTTTTTCTTCATAGAACCCAGCTTCTCGGATTATTTGCTCAGCATACAGGTTGAATAAGTATGGTGAAAGAATACAACCCTATCTCACACCTTTCTTAATTTTAAAACTTTCAGTGTCCCCATGTTCTGTTCGAACAACTGCCTCTTAGTCCAGGTACAGATTCCTCATGAGCACAATTAAGTGTTCCGGAATATTCATATTTTGCACTGTTTTCCATAGCTTGTCATGATCCACACAATCAAAAGCTTTTGTATAGTCAATAAAGCACAGGTAAATATCTTTCTGATATTCTCTGCTTTCAGCCAAGATCCATCGGACAACAGCAATAATATCCCTCATTTCATGGCCTCTTCTGAATCCAGCTTGAACTTCTGGAAGTTCTCGGTCAATGTATGTTTGCAGCCGTTTCTGTATACCTCTCGTAAAACCTTACTCACATGAGATATCAAAGATACTGTTAGATGATTTCCACATTCCATTGGGTCACCTCTCCTTGAAATGGGCACAAATACGGATCTCTTCCAATCAGTCAGCCAGATAGTTGTCTTCCAAATTTCTTGGCAAAGATGAGTGAGTGCCTCCTGTGCCCCCTCACTTTAGGCCAGCATTGTTGTTGTTGTTAAGTGCCTTCTAGTCGGTTCCGACACATAGTGACCCTGAACAGGATTTCTGAGGCTGTAAATCTTTACAGGAGCAGACAGCCTCATCTTTCTCCCACAGAGCAGCTGGTAGTTTTGAACTGCTGACCTTGCGGTTTGCAGCCCGATACATAACCACTACGCTACCAGCATTAGTCCAGCAAAAATCCTCATAATGAGATACATTGCTCCCTGCTGCCCTGTGGTTCTAGCAGATGCTGAAACCAACTCAATCAAACATCTCCGCAAACTACTTCCAGAATGAGTGTGCTATAAACATAGATAAGGAGCTCTAGTAGTGTAGTGGTTACCAATCAGGCTGAGAACCTTAAGGTCAGCAGTTCGAAACTACCAGCTGTTCCGCAGGAGAAAGGTGAGGTTTTCTGCTCCCGTAAAGATTTAGAGCCTGAGAAACTCTATACAGAGTCACTATGTGTCGGAACCAACTCCACAGCACATAACCACCAAATAGATAACACCTAGGCTGATAGGAACTTCATCTAGGTCCAGGAACTCCGCTGTCACATCCCTTAAACACCGACTTTGTGAGCTCCTTGGCTGGCAGGAGCCTCCCAGTGTTTTCTCTTCCCTAGATCCAACAGCTGCAGTGGGTTTTTTTGGTTTGGTTTGGTTTCATTTTTTCTTTCTTCTTTTTCCATCCCCTTGAATTTTATCCTTTCTGCATCTGTTTTTGTTTTTCCTTCTTTTCTTCTGTTTCTCAATTCCTCTCTTATTTCCTTTTGATCTTTCTTTACTAGTCTCTAGCCTCCTTCTCTTTTTATCTTCCCTCTTCCCAGTTTCCAAGTGGGTTTTTTTGTTTTTGTTCTTAATTTCTTCCTTATTTTTCTCTTCTATAGCTCCATTTTCCTGCCCTTCTTTTTTCTTTATAGTTTTTATTTTCTTTTGTTCTGGTTGCTGCCTGTTTTATTTTATTTTATTTTTCTCTCTTCTATTATTTTATATTTTCATTGTTGTTTGGTTATTCTGGTGTTTTGCTTTTTTTTTTTTTTTTATCGTGTGGGAAGAGGTAGGAGGGATTCTTCTTCTTAACACCCAACAGGAGACAGCAACCATTCCCATATAGTCTAGCCACAACCATATGGCTGAGCAAGAGATAATATTAACTCCTATACCACCTGATGAGAGTCCTGGTGTGGCGCTGTGGGTTAATGCGCCAGACTGCAAAGCCGTTTGAACTGCAAGGTAGGCAGTTGAAACTCACCAGCTGCTCCTTGGAAACCCTATACAGGGTCGCTACAGGTTAGAATCAACTCACAGCACTTAACAACAACAATAACATACCACCTGATCAACTATAAACAGCAGCCAACACCAGGAAAACCCACAATAAATTGAGCTGCACAAACAGCAAATGGAGAATAGTACACACAGGGTTCTTTGGAACTGAGAACCACAACAGCAGACAACCTAAGATTAATACATGGCAACGCCACCCAGAACTCAATTTTCTAACTATACCCGGAGAAAACAGCTGGCAAAAGTCTAAACATATATCAATTAAATACAAATAAGACACCATCACAATGTCTCAGAAAAAAAGACAATTTAAGCACATATAAAGCAACAAGAGAGAATGGCTCAAGCAAATAAGCAAGACGTAGAACTATAAAATGTTTTTGAGGAAGAAAAGGTACTGGAATATCTGAAAAAGAATTCAAAAGAATGTTTAGATACCTTGAAAGGATTAACAAAAAGATCATGAAAAACACAGAAAATAACTTAGAAGAATTCAGAGGGAAAAAAATCTACAAGAACAAAAAAACAGAAAATATAAAACCTGAAATTAGAAATACAGAAAATTAATACTAAGATTTCAGAAATAGACAATACATTGAAAGGGCAAAGGAAGAGAAAGTTAAAAGTACAGAAAACTTCCCTAACACCATAAAAGACAAGACGATAAGCATACAAGAAGCTGAACGAACCCAAAACAGGATAGATAACAAAAGAAAACCACCAAGACAGATCATAAACAAACTTTCCAAAACCAAAGACAAGGAAAGAATCCTGAAAGCTGTTCAGGAAAAATGAAGAGTTACCTACAAAGGAGAACTAATAAGACTAAGCTTTGATTTCTCAGCAGAAACCATGCAGAGAAGAAAGTAATGGGCTGACATATACCAAACTCTGAAAGGAAAAAATTATCAGCCAAGAATCATATATCCAGCAAAGCTGTACCCAAAATATAATGATGAAATTAGGACCTTTCCAGATAAATAGAAAATAAAGGAATTTGTAATAACCAGACCAAGTTTACAAAAAATACTAAATGGTATTCTTTGGACTGAGAACCAAAAACAGCAGACAACCTAAGATTAACCCAGAACTCTTTCCAGATATAGAAGTATCCAAAGTGAAACAAACCTAGAAGACTAAAAATAAGAAACCAGAGATATCAATTCATAATGAAGTAAACTACAAAGCAAAAAGAATAGTGTAGATACAGAATTTCCAAATGAAAAGGAAATCAAGTAGATTTCAAGATAAATTGGGCTGTTTTAAATGGGGGAAATTAATAAATGACAGGTAACTTCAAAGAAAATTAACACCACTTCACATCAAAATTAAAATAGGAAATTTAGAAAGATTTAGTTAACATTAAATCTACAGCAATGCGAGGAACAAACAAGATGGCGGATTGGGTGGACGTATAGCAGAGAGCTCCGCCAACAACAACACAGAATACCTGACCAAGCAGGTTCAGGGGATGGTCCCAGGACTCTGAACCACATATAAAGGAATACTTAGAAGGTTGGAAGGCTCACAGCTGGGGGAAT
>NW_006408527.1:8221243-8256538 GCF_000296735.1 Chrysochloris asiatica | reverse complement strand
CTACAGCAATGAAGAAAATGAAAAGAAAATCCACAAACAAAATGAACTTAGATCACAAAAGTATGTAGAACAAAGAAACCAACAACACCACACACACAAAAAAAAAAAAACACATAGCAAAGTTACAGTAATCATTTCATATCTATCAATAATATTGAATGTAAATGGATTAAATACACCAGTCAAGAGACAGAGTGTACCAGAATAGAAAAGAAAACAGGATCCTTCAATATGTTTTCTACACAAGACACACCTTTCACACAAAAACAAAAATAGACTAAAAAAAATCAAAGGTTGGAAAAAAATATTTCAAGCTAATGACAATCAGAAATGATCAGGAGTGTTGTTAGATTCCATCGAGTCAGTACTGACTCATAGCGACCTTATGCACAGCAGAATGAAACACTGCCTGATCCTAGGCCAACCTCACTATTGTTGCCATGCTTGAGCCTATTGATGCTGTCACTTGGCCACTCCATCTCGCTGGAGAGGGGGTGGGGATGGGGGGGGTGTTCCTCTTTTTCTCTGACCCTCCATCCTACCAAACATGATATCCTTCTCCAGCGACTGGTCCCTCTTGACATTATGTTCGAAGTACAAGAGACGAAGTTTGGCCATCCTGGCTTCCAAGGAGCACTCCAGCTGCACTTTTTCCAACACAGATCAGTTGGTTCTTTTGGCAGCCCGTGACACTTTCAATATTCTCCTCCAACACCATAACTCAGAAGTATCAATTCTTCTACAGTCTTCTTTATTTACTGTCCAGCTTTCGCATTCATATGAGGTTATTGAAAATACCATGGCTTGGGTCAGGTGCACCTTAGTCTTCAAGCTGACATCTTTGCTCTTCAACACTTTAAAAAGGTCTTGTGCTACAGATTTGCCTGCACAGTGCAATACGTCGTTTGATTTCTTGACTGCTGCTTCCATAAGTGTTGATAGTTGATCCAAGAAGAATGAAGTCCTTGACAACTTCAATTTTTTTCTCCGTTTATTGGCCCAGTGGTGAGGATTTTCATTTTCTTTACATTGAGATGCAATCCATACCTTAGGCTTTGCTCTTTGATCTTCATCAATAAATATTTTAAGTCTTCTTCACTTTCAGCAAGCAAGGTTAGTCTCTGATAAAATAGCCTTTAAAGCAAAAACCAGCATATGTGATAAGGAAGAATATTATATCTTGATTAAAAGGTCAATTACACAAGAGGACAAAACCTTAATAAACATCCATTTCCCCAATGAAAGAGTTTCAAAGTATATAGATCAAATTCTAAAAAAAAAAAAAAAAACTGAATAAAGAAATAGACAACTCTATAATAACAATAGAAGATTTGAATACACCACATTCAATGATTGTGGTGTGGTGCTGTAGGATAAGCATTGGATCCCAAGGTCAGTTTGAACCACAAGGTTGGCAATTCAAACTCACTAGCTACTTCTCAGAATCCCTGTACAGGGTTGGCTGCTATGAGTTGGAACCAACTCAATGGCACTTAACAACAACAACACTTTCAACGAAGGCTAGAACAACTAGAAAGAAACTCAACAAGACACAGAAGAACTTAACAACACAAACCACCAACTTGATCTCCTAGACATATACAGAGCATTCAACCCAACAACAGCACAATACACATTATTTTCCAGTGCACATGGCACATTCTCCAAAACAGACCAGCTGTTCACAAAGCAAACCTCAACAGATTTTAGAACATCAAAATACTGCAAAGCATCTTCTCAAATTACAATGCTATAAAATTAGAAATCAACAATAGGAAGATCAAGGAAAAGAAATCAAATATATGGAAATTGAATAATACCCTGCTTAAAAGGTACTGGGTAATAAAAAATAAAATATGAAAATTTAAAATTCCTTGAATCAAATGAGAACAAAAACACATCATACCAAAACCTTTGGGCCATAGCAAAAGCAGTGCTCAGAAGGCAATTTATAGCACTAAATACACAAATCCAAAAAGAAGAAAGAACCAATATCAACACCTTAAACCAGCATCTCCAACTACTAGAAAAAGAGCAGCAAAGTAAGCCTCTGGTCACCAGAAGGAAAGAAATAATAAAGGTTAGAGCAAACATAAATTAAAAAACAGAAAAACAATAGAAAGAATCAACAAGACAAGAAGTTGGTCTGTGAAAGGATTAATAAAATTGACATACCCTTGGCATATGTAACAAAAGAAGGAGAAGGTGTAGATAATAAGAATAAGAGATTACATGGATGATATCACAAGAGAACCAACAGAAATAAAAAAAGGATAATAACACAATGTTATGAATCATTGCACTCCAACACATTTGAAAATCTAGAAGAAATGGACCAATTTCTAGAAACACATGACTTAAATAAACTAACACAGACTTAAGTAGAAAGCTTGAATAGACCTATGAAAAAGAAGTAATTGATCAAACCATTAAAAGACTCCCAACAAAAAAAAAAGTCCAGGCCCAGATGATTTTACTGGTGAATTCTACCAACATTAAGAGATGTGCTGACACCAAGTCTACTTAAACTATCCCAGAATATTGAAAAGGAAGGAACTCCAGAATTCATTTTATGAAACAAGCATAACCCACATACCCAAACCAGGCAAAGTTGTTGTTGTCAGGTGCCAACGAGTTGGAACCAACTCATAGCTATCCCATGCACAGCAGAACCAAACAATGTCCAATCCTGGGCAAACGCACTACCGCTGCCACACTTGAGTCCATCAATGATGCCACCTGGCCAATCCATCTCGTTGGGGATCTTCCTCTTTTTCTCTGACCCTGCACCTTACCCAGCATGACATCCTTCTCCAGCGACTGTTCTCTCCTGACAATATGTCCAAAGTAGGAGAAACGAAGCTTAGCCATCTTGGCCTCCAAGGAGCACTCTGGCTGCACTTCTTCCAAAACAGATCTATTGGTTCTTTTGGCAGTCCATGGCACTTTCAGTATTCTCCTCCAACACCACAACTCAAAGGCATCAATTCTACGATCTTCTTATTCACTGTCCAGCTTTCGCATCCATATGAAGTTATTGAAAATACCAGGCAAAGACATCACTATAAAGAAAATCATAGACCAATATCCCTCGTAAATATAAATGCAAAAATTCTCAAGAAAATTCTAATCAATAGAATTCAACACATATCAAAAATGATAATAATAATACCAGTCATGACCAAGTGGGATTCATACCAGGTATCAAGAATGATTCAATACTAGAAATCAAGCAACATAAACCACTATATAATTTTTTTTTTTTAAAAAGGGGGAAAACATGATCATATCAATTGATGCAGAAAAAGCATTTGACAAAATTCAATACCCATTCTTGATTAAAAAAAAAAAAAGACTCAACAAAATAGAAATAGATGGGAGATTTCTCAACATAATTAAGGGCATATACACAAAACCAACAGCCAACATCATTCTGATCAGAGAGAAACTGAAAGCATTGCCCTGTGAACAGGAACCAGAAAAGGATGCCCTTTCTCTCCATTCCTCTTCAATATTGTGGAGTCCTGGGGTGGCGCTGTAGGATAAACACTTGGCCATAAGGGTGGTTCAAACTCAACCAGCTGCTCCTTGGAAATCCTATACAGGGTCACTATAAGTCGGAACTTACTCAACAGCATTTAACAACAATAACAACAATGAAATATTGTGCTCCAAATCTTATCCAGAGTTATAAGACAAGAAAGGGAAATTAAAGACATACAAATTAGCAAAAAAGAAGGAAAATTCTCTCTATTTGCTGATGAGGCTATGGGCCTTGATCAGTTACCCTTCGGGTCTGGAATTGAACTCAGCCCCACAACTCAATTTTCAGCCAAGCAATAGACAGGACTATTGGGGGGACAACAACACCAGTGAGGTTCACCATTTGAGATCAAAAGGGCAGCATTTACCTCAGGACAAAATTCAGAAGCGTTGGGAAAGACAGAGGAATGGAACCAAGAAACACAGGGTGAAAGTGGGATAATGCTTTACATTGTGGCGATTGCTGTCAATGAGATTGGTAAGATGTGTAAGAATTGGTAAATGGATAACTGATCTGCTGTGTAAACCGTCACACAATAGAAAGTTGTTGGGGGTGGGATTCTTTTTAAATTACAGCCTTGGAAACCCACTGCCCCAAAGGGTCAGGTTACTATGACTTGGAATTTGGGTTTGGCTTGTAATAGTGAACAAAAAGGACCAAAACATTCATGCTTAGCATGTTGAAGAAGAAATTCCTTCCTCCCCAAAGTCTTCACAGGTATCTATCAACTCTGGTAAAATAATAGCCACTCTATTTCCTAATTGGGCTTCAAAAAGAAAATAGCATAAATTTAAATATACTTTAGAATCCAGGTGGTGGGTATTTGAATTCTCCTTGCATAATTTTTTCACTCTTTCTGTATGCTTGATAATTTCATAAAAATAGTATACTGGAAAAAAGAAATTGCTTTGAAATACATATTAGATTTTTGAGGAAATAAAACTAACAACATGTTAACAGAAAAAAATGTTTATAAAGTAAATTGAATAATGGGGCACAATTTTACTAGGATTCTAAATGAATTAATTTTGATCCCTGGGTGGTATCAATGGTTAATGTGCTCACCTGCTAACTGAAATGTTGGAGGGTTTCAGAGATGCCTTGGAAGAAAGTCCTGGCTATCTATTTCAGAAAAATCAGCCATTGAAAATAGTGTACAGTTCTAATCTGATACCTATGAGATCCCCATAAGCCAGAATCAGCTTGATGACAACTAGTTTTGGCAAAATCAAAAACCTCCAATTCCAAAACAGAAGTAACAAGCAAAGAATAAAAAGACTAAAGTATTGAGTTTTCTACAACTTTTCAAGCATCCTAGTAAAAACCTCTCAGTTGGAGACCTCGTATGGTGCTGTAGGATACGTGCTGGACCGCAAGGTCAGCTCTTAAAGCTCACCAGCCACTCCTCAGAAATCCTATGCGGAGTTAGAACCGACCAGATGGCACTTAATAACAACAACATCGTCTCTCTCAGCAGATGACTGTACCACTTATTTCACTAAGAAGAGAGACACAACCAGGCATGAACTAACTCAGTTGTCCACACACTTTCCTACAAATTTATTTGCAAGTAATACCTTCTTTAGTGTTTTCTAGTTACAGAGGATGAAGTGTACGCCTCCTTCGCAAGACTAATCCAGTTATCTTGTCCCTATCCCCTGCTTCATTCTCCAAAGTCCTGCTCTATCAGTCAATCCTTCTCAGCTCTTAGTTCTTCAATTCCTCCCTCATAACTGATTTCGTCCCCTACAGTACTTGCAAAGTGCTTAAGAATCTACTTCTCCAAAATATCCCTCCATTGTCTCAGATACACGAAATACCTATTTTAGGCTGATTCTTGTTTAGAAGATTCTGGACTTTGCTTGGGTGGTGCTATTCAAAATGCTTATCTATGAATTGTTCATTACTGGTTAGAGATTCAGAAATTTCATTAAAGTGTAAAGAAGCTAAAACAATAAGCAGTCTGTTACATTCAGCTGCAATTATTTTTCAGTAAGTCTTTCTTAACGAAAGAAGCAGTATGTTGGTTTACATTCTGGCACATGCCTCCTATCTGACTGCGGACAGATAATAAACAGTTTACAGACTAGCCACAGCTAGTGTGCCACACACTGAGTACACTAAAGCGGATCATGAAGCTCTTTGGCTATTTCTCCACCCCACCTCACCCCCCCCCCCAAAAAAAAAAAAAAGACCACAGCCATTGAGTCAATTCTAACTCATGGTGTTTGTGTATAGGGCTTCTAAGGCTGTAAATCTTTACAGGAGCAGAAAGCTTTATCTTTCTTCCTCAAATTGCTGGTGGGTTTGAATTGTCAATCTTGTGGTTAGCTGCCCTCCAAATCAAACACCTTATTCTGGCCAAGTAAGGCTAGAGTGAGAATGGTCAGAATTGTTTGATTTACAGTTTATGTTTCTAAGATACAGAACACAGTGTGTCTGAATCAGTTTCTGTGTGCCAAACCAGAAGAACCTTTATCGAGTCAATTCAAACTCATAGCAACCCTACAGACAGAACAGAATTACTCCATAGGGTTTCCAAAGCTGCAAAGTTTGATGGAAGCAAACTGCCACATCTTTCTCCCATCAAACAGCTGGTGGGTTCAAACTAAGACCTTTTATCTAGCAGTCAAATACTCTAGATACTGTGCCATCAGGACACCTTAGTTTCTGTCTGGAACATTACTTTTCCCAAACTACAGATGCAGTGAGCCTTAACCAGCTAAGTAAAATAAAATGGAATAGGCAATAATTGCGTCCATTGTAAACTTCTTGGTAAGAATTCTTTTGTGGAAATTTTTATTTGTTTATATTTATACCAGGGTAAGTAAAAAACATATTCCTAGTAAGATTTCAATTCACATATGCATGGGGTTTTGTTTGTTTGTTTTTTAACCTTGTTTTTTAAACATACCTCTGTGATCAGTGGATGGCTACAGACAGGTTCTGAGTCTCTACATGTCTTAGTTTCTTTAGCATGATTTCGAAGCAAAGGTCCAATCAAAACAGTGACTTCTGAGAAGATCTGCTGAACCAATTAAATTCAAGGCAGAGAGATCAGCTCAGAAGGCTACGGTAACTTTGAGAAGCAGATTCCAAAGGGATAATCTGTTTAGATTTTCTTGAAGGACAGTCACAGGGGCTTATCATGAAGAAATTTTAAGAAAATTGAAAACTGCAGTGGCAAGAAAAGACAAGGAAAGTTGTAATGAGGGATCCCCCCACACCCCCCCCCCCGACTCCCGCAATTCTTCAAGGGTAGCAAAGGCTGTGCTAAAAGAATTTCACTGGGAAACCTTACCCCATATACCCTATAGACTTGATCTTGTCCTTTCAGACTTCTTTTTGCTCCTTAAATTCATCAAAATCATTTCAAAGGAATCTGAAATGACTCTCACAAGGATTTCAAAACTGCTGTTTTGACATGGTATAAATGGGATGGCACAGAATTCTTCGGCGGAAGGGTTAGAGGAAAGGAAACACTGCCTTCAAAAGCACATAGACGGAGAACAAACAAGATGGCACATCGGGTAGAATTGCAGTAAGAGCTCCACCAACAACAACACAGACTACCCGACCAAGCATGCTCAGAGGATGGTCTCAGAACTCTCTGAACCACATATAAAGGAATACTTAGAAGGCTGGAAGGCTTACAGCTGGGGAATTTGTGGCAGAAGCAAGAAATCCATTGTTTTCTAGTCCAGGACACTCAACTGCTCCAGGAGCCGCCATCTTGGGTGAGACCAAGCTGATGAAGGATCAGAGCAGCCACAGATGCCTGGCCGAACTGCAGACATAGAGGTGTGGACATTCTTTTCTTTTGGTAGCTGTTCATTGGTCCTTTGCTGTCTGTGCACCTCCATTCTAGTGACTATAGGGGTGCCTGAGCTAGTGGGCACCCCAGCCCCACCCTCAGAGGGTTCTATTACGCATGCGCGCAGATCTCCTCAAAATTTAAAGAGACAGTTTCCAATTAAAATGAAACAGCTACAGCCAGCCCTGAACTGTTTACAACTAGAAAAAAGACCTGAACAGGGATTGTGGAGCGGGACAAGCAGACAAAAAAGGAAATAAGCTGAAAATTAAATCCTAAATTATATCAAAATGACCAACAGTGGCATCTTGAAATTTCTCAAGAAGAAGAGTGAAAAGGGAAGTCCATTTCCTGGTCATATCCACCTGGAGGCAAGCAGAAAGCATAAAAAATACCAAAACACATACCCATCTAAGTATTAAGGCCATAGATAACACCTGAATATGCCCAAAAAACAGAAGCAGATGACCATATCTGCACATGTCCAGAAACAAGATAAAGTGACTGAGGCAAATGAGCTGGAAGTAGATCGAGAAAATTTTCCTAACATCATGAAAAGTGAAAAGATAAGCATTCAGGAAGCTAAACGAACCCCAGGATGGATAGACCCTAAAAGACAATCACCAAGACATATAATAATCAAGCTCTCCAAAATTGAAGATAAAGCAGCTAGGGAAAAGAGAAATATAACATACAAAGGCAAGCAAATCAGATTAAGCTCGGATTTCTCAACAGAAACCATGCAGGCAAGAAGGAAATGGGGAGACATATATAAAACCCTGAAAGAAAAAAACTGCCACCCAAGAATCCTCTACCTAGCAAAGCTGTCAATCAAATACAATGGTGTAATCAAAACATACCAGGAGAAGCAGAAGCTAAGGGATTTTGCCAAAGTCAACTCTGCTATGAAAAACATCCTAAAGGAAGTTCTGTGGACTGAGAACCAACAAGAACACACAACAACTGCAGAATGACGTACATGGCATGAACTCAGTCAACAAATGGAAGAGTCAAGAACAGAATAAAATTATAAGAACAGAGGATCTGGGAGGTCAGTCTATGATCAAAACAATTACAATGTGAAAGAAGGTAAACACAGAGGAACAGAGATCCAGGTGGTGGGAAGTTCAGGTAGATTACTGTATAAAATAGACTGTCTTAAATGGAGTGAAGAACTAATGAAATATAATAAGGTAACCACAATGGGGTTGGGGTGGCAGGTTTACTTTGGGTATTGGAGAGGGAAATCCAAGAAGTGGGAAGGAGGCGGAAGAACAAGATAGATAGGGGAACACGGAGACAGGTTTGCATGGCCTAGTGGGACAGAGGTAAATAGTGATGCATACTCAACCTTGGAACAACAGAGCTCTGGGATACAGGGATCTAGGTATAGCTTGAAGAGGGTAAATAATACTAAAATCCTTGTCTGCCTTATGAATATTAGTTTCCCTTACCTACTATTGTAAAATAGACACTTGAATGGGATAGAAAGGAATGTTGGGAAATATGATTCGAGAAAACTTGTAAGCCTGCCTTCAGCCTATAACTGATTGGAATACCTAAACTTGCCCAGTGAAATAGGCCTCATGCAAAGCCTTTACAGAGTATAGGACCTTAGGTGGAATCCTGAGTCCCATCCAGAACCTTATTAGGTGAGACATTCCCACTAGAAAGGACAAGCAGACTGGAACAGCTACAGTGACAGAAGATACATCTTCATGATGAACCTGACCTATACTCAGAGTGGTTGTTGTTGTTGTTAAGTGCCGTCAAGTCGGTTCCGACCCATAGCGACCCTGTACAGGGTTTCCGAGGGTGTAAATCCTTACGGGAGTAGAAAGCCTCATCTTTCTCCCGTGGAGCCTGACCTATACTCAGAGTGGTAGTTACACTAAATATCAACAGAGAGGGAAAGAGTCTTCACATCAAGAATCAAAGCTATCCACTCTGTACACAGGGTAGATAGGGACGGGCAATTTAGACATTGGCTACCTAAAATGAGGGGCAATAAAGGCACAAAGTGACTGGCTTACAAGGTTTCAAGAGGGAGTTTAGTTTAAGAGTATGGGGGGAAAGAAAGAGTCCCCACTGAATAGCTGTCATCTTGTCTAGATGGGTCTGGTGAAAAGAGATGGGGATAAGATTCATAAGATTCAGTAGTGAATAATTGTTATCATGACTAATTGCAACTGTCACAATTGTAAATGTAGAAGTTTTGTAACCAAAACAGGGGAGTGGTTAATCTTACATTCCAGAAACAGAGGACCCTAGGACCATCAAGAGAGAAACGCACCAGCAAAATGCGCGACCTTATCCAGAGAAGCAGCAGCACCAGAGATCGAGGCAAAGATGGGGACATGAAGAGACAGAGTGGCTGAGGACTCTAAATTCATGGACTAAGAAGAGAAGGACTAAGAGCGGGGGGCCAGGAGGCAGGTTTGCAGAATGTGCCCTTAAATGTTTTATTGTGAATTATGTGATAGTTTACATGCGAGAACATTAGTTTTACAGTTGGTGTGTTTTTTAAAAAGCTAAAGTAGATAGAGAGAAATACTGTTAACTGATGGTACATGGAGGGGATTATAATCAATGTAATGAAACAAGTTATATGATTTGTTGAATATAAAACTGATGGTATGCCCTGTAAACTTTCATTCAATCTACAACAAAAACATTAAATAAATTTTTAAAAAGTTCTGATACAATTTGATGAGCTTGACCTACACCTATGGAAGCAGTAGCTCAAAATAGGGAACAAATCCTTACAGCAAGAATCATTCCTACCCCCTCCACACACATAGTAGACAGGGATGGGCAACTTGGACAGTGGCTACCCAAAAGGGGAGAGGAGGCCTGCAAAGGCAAGAAGTGACGGGCTTACAAGCTTTCAAGAGGGAACCTAGATCCAGAGGGCCTGGAGGAAGATAGAATCTCCAGTGAGTAGTATCCAATCTGTCTAGGCGGGGCTGATGAAATGCAGTGCAGATGGGTCTCTTGTGATACAATAGTGAATAATTGTTATCAGGACTGATTGTGAGGGTTGGAAATGTAAAGGTAGACGTTTTATGGCAAGGAGGGGAGTGATTAACTTTGCAGTCTAGGAGCTGAGGTCCTTAGGACCATCAACGGAGAGGAGTGGAGAGCGGGACCCTACCCAGAGAAGCAGTGATGCCTGAGATGGAGGCAGAGAAGATGACGTAGAGCAGCTGGGGACTTTAGATCCAGAGAGGGAGAGAGACTGTGTGCTGAAGACTTGGGGGTTGTGGGGGGCAGGCTTCTAGGGTATACCCTTTGGTTGATTGATGCTGCATAGAGGGGATTGTAACCATGGCAATGAGATGATATACGATAGAATGAATGTAAAACTGATGTTCTCCCATGTACACTATCACATAATTCACAATAAAACATTTAAGAAAAAAAAAAGTACATAGACCTAGATAGAAGATATGTCGAGAAACAAGTTTCACATTTTGTTATTTTTATTTTATAAAAATTTCTATAATGTTTATAGCAATATATATATTTTTTTGCTTTCCCTCATATTTGTGCCCCCTCACATATTGTCCTTTGTTGGCTCTGACTTTGGGCTTGCCATGTGACTTACTTTAGTCCATGAAGTACAGCAGGCACAACATGATCAAAGGGTTGGAGACTATTTGTGCAATTTTGTTGTTAAGTGCCATTGAATTTGTTCCAACTCATAGTGACCCTATATAGGGTCTCCAAGGAGTGGCTGGTGAGTTTGAACCACCGACCTTTTAGTTCAAGCTGACCTTTGGCCCAGTGTTTATCGTATAGCAACATGCCAGGACTACTAGGGCTTACTTCCATTTCCAATGGAATAATACACTCAAGCTAATCTGCAGATATCAATAAGAGAGTGAAAGACATAGGAAGATGACCCAGCATAGCTAAGCCACTAGCAAAACTTATCCTGTATCAGCCAGCCCCAATGCCCTCAGACACATGAGCAAACACTGACAAGATCAGCAGGGCTGCCCAGCATAGATCAGCTGAGCCTAAACACCTATAAAAAAGTGAGTGAAAAGAAATGTTCATGGTTGTTTTGTTACACAGAAATAGCTGACTGATTCACATGCCCCTGAGATGTTATAATTGTTTTATTACACAGAAATAGCTGATTCACATTTGTTTATAAATGTCTGTACTAGGTTGATAATAAATGTGTTTTGCAGTGATCTTTTCCTTCATCCTTGTTATTTGTTGTTGTTTTTAAGTGTCATCGAGTTAGTTCCAACTCATAGCGACCCTGCATAGGGTTTCAGAGGAGTGGCTGGTGAGTTTGTGCTGCTGACCTTGTGGCCCTGTCCTTTATCCTGCGGTACCACACCAGTACTTCTTCTAAAATAGATTTATTGCTTCTTCTGGCAGTCCATGGTACTTTCAATATTGTTTGTCAACACCATAATTCAAATGCATCAGTTTTTCTATGGTCTTCCTTGTTGCACATGCATATGAGGTGACTGAAAATACTATGGCTTGGGTCAGGCACATGTTAGTCCTCAAACTGACCTCTTTGCTCTTGAACACTCTAAAGAGGTCTTGTGCAGCAGACTGCTGCTTCCATGAGTGGTGATAGTAGTGGAGCCAAGCAAAGTGAAGTCGTTGACAATTTCAATCTTTTCTCAGTTTATCATGATGTTATTTATTGGTCCAGTTGTGAAGATTTCTACTTTCTGTACATTGAGGTATAATCCATTCTAAAGCTGTGTTCTTTGATCTTCATCAGTAAGTATTTTGTCCTCTTCCCTTCCAGCTAGCTAGGTTGTATCACCTGCATATTGCAGCTTGTTAATGAGTCTTCTCCAATCCTGATGCCACATTCTTCTTTATACAATTCAGCTTTTCTGATTATTTGTTCAGCATACAGATTGAATAAGTGTGGTGAAAAGACACAACCCTGCTGCACACCTTTCCTGATTTTAAACCATTCAGTATCCCCATGTTCTGTTTGCATAACTGCCTCTTGGTCTAAGTATAAGCTCCTTATGACCATTAGAATATCCAATCTTCGTAATGTCATCCATAATTTGTTATGACCCACCCAATAAAATGCCTTTGAATGATCAATAAAGCACAAGTAAACTTCTTTCTGGTATTCTCTGCTCTCAGCCAAGATCCCCCTACCACATCCTCTTCTGAATCCAGCTTGAATTTCTAGCAACTCCCTATAGATGTACCGCTGCATCTGTTTTGTTAGTTATCTACTTGCATGAGATATTAATGATGTTGTTCAATGCTTTCCACATTCCACTGGGTCACCTCTTTTTGGAATGGGCACAAATACAGATCTCTTCCTATCAATTGGCCAGGTAGCTGTCTTTCAACGTTCTTAACATAGATGAGCAAGTGCCTCCACCATTGTATCCATTTTCTGAAACATTTCAATTTATATTCCATCAGTTCCTGGAGTCTTATTTTTGGTCAAGGCCTTTAGTGCAGTTTGGGCTTCTTTTTTCAGTATCAATGGTTATTGATCGTATGCTATCTTTTGAAATGGTTGACTATCAACCAATTGTTTTTGGTGTAGTAACTCTGTGTATTCTTTCCATCTTCTTTTGACACTTCCTGTGCCATTCAATATTTTGCCATAGAATTCATCGACATTGCAACCTGAGGCATGAACATTTCTTCCTGTATGAGATACTTAAATAGGAGTGGTGGTATAGGGACTCCATAAAAGAATTGATGCATTTGAATTATGGTGTTAGAGAAGAATATTGGAAGTTCCATGGACTGCCAGAAGAACAAACAAATCTGTCTTGGAAGTACAGCCAGAGCACATCATGCTTGGTAAAGTGGAGGGTCAGTGAAAAAGAGGCAGACCGCCAATGGGGGGTTTGCACAGAAGCAGCAACAATGGCCTCAAGCATAGCAAAATTGTGAGGATGGCCCAGGACCAGCCAGTGTTTTGCTCTGTTGTTCGTATAATTGCTGTGAGTCTGAACTGACTCGACAGCACCTAACAACTAACAACATTCTTCTGTTGATTCTACTGTGACGTCACCCATATCATTTCCTATTCGTGTTACATGTATATTCTCCTTCTTGCCAATGGTTTTTTGATTTTACTAATCCTATGAAAGAACCAACTTCTTGTCTTACTGGTTCTTTCCACTATTTTTATTTTTTCTATTTCATTTATTTCTACTTTAGCCTTTATCATTTCTTTTCTTCTGGTGACAGTAAGTTTACTTTGCTGCTCTTTTTCTAATTGTTGGAGATGCTGGGTTAAGGTGTTGATTTTGGTAGTTTCTTCTTTTGGGATGTGTGCATTCATTGCTATAAACTGCCCTCTGAGCACTGCTTTTGCTGTGTACCAAAGGTTTTGGTAAGTTGTGCTTTTGATCTTATTTGACTCAAGGAATATTTTTTAATTTGATCTATTACTCAGCAGCTTTTAAGCTGAGTGTTATTCAATTTCCATTTATTTAATTTCTTTCCCTTAATTTTCCTATTGTTGATTTCTAATTTTATAGCATTGTGTTCTGAGAAGATGATTTGTAGTATTTTGATATTTTAAAATTTATTGATGTCTTCTTTCTAAGATGTAGCTTGTAAAAGGGGGTGGGGGATTGTGAATGATTGCTAGCAGGATTAGTAGGGATTGTCATGACTATAATTGTAAAAGATGTGTAATGAAAAGGGAGGAATGGTTAATCTTTCATCTCAGGCACAGACGAGCTCAGGAACATCAGAAAGGAAGAACTTAAGTGTGCAATCCCCACCTAAAAAAGCAGTCTTACTTTAAATACTTCTGAATTGAGTTCTGGGTGGTGTTGTCATGTATGTTAATCTCAGGTTGTTGTCTGCTGTTGTTGATTTTCAGTCCAAAGAACATCTTTTAGTATTTTTTGTAAAGTTGGTCTGGTTATTACAAATTCCTTTGTTGTTGTTGTCAGATGCCATCGAGTCGGAACTGACTCATAGTGACCCCATGCACAGCACAATGAAAAAATGTCCGATCCTGGGCCAACCCCACCACCGCTGCCACACTTGACGCCATCAATGATGCCACCTGGCTGATCCATCTCATTAGGGGTCTTCCTCTTTTTCTCTGACCCTCCATCTTACCCAGCATGACATCCTTCTCCAGCGACTGTTCCCTCCTGACAATATGTCCAAAGTATGAGACGCAAAGCTTAGCCATCCTGGCCTCCAAGGAGCACTCTGGCTGCACTTCTTCCAAAACAGATCTATTGGTTCTTTTGGCAGTCTGACACACACCTTTCCTAATTTTAAGCCATTCTGAGTCCCCTTGTTCCATTCTAATGACTGCCTCTTGGTCTACGTACAGGTTCCAAAGGAGCACAATTAAGTATTCCAGAATATTCATTCTATGCAATGTTGTCCAAAGCTTGTCATGATCCACACAGTCAAAGGCCTTTGCATAGTCAATAAAACACAGGTAAGCATCTTTCTGGTTTTCTCTGCTTTCAGCCATAATCCATCTGACATCAGCAATTATATCCCTCATTCCACATCCTCTTCTGAATCCAGCTTGAACCTCTGGCAGTTCCCTGTCAATGTACTGTTCCAGCCGTTTTGATTTATCTTTGGTAAAATTTAATTGCATGTGGAATTAATGATATTGTACAAGGATTTTTGCCTTCCATTATGTCACCTCTCTTTGGAATGGGCACAGATATGGATCTCTTCCAATCAGTTGTCCAGGTAGCCATCTTCCAAATTTCTTTGGAAGATGAGTGAGTGTCTCCAGTGTTGTTTCAATTGTTGAAAGATTTCAATTTGTATTTCATCAATTCCTGGGGCCTTATTCTTTACCAATGCCTCAGTATATCTTGGATTTCTTCATTCAGTACCATTTCTCTTGATCACATACTTGAAATGTTTGAACAATACCATTTCTTTTGGTATAGTGACTCTGTGTATCCCTTCCATCTTATTTTGATGGTTTCTGTATCATTTAATATTTTGCCCATAGGATTGCATTTTTCTTCAGTTCTTTCAGCTTGAGAAATTCTGAGCATAATCTTCCCTTTTGGTTTTATAACTCCAGGTCTTTGCACATTTCATTATAATACTTGATTTTATCTTCTCGAGCTCTCCTTTGAAATTTTTTACTCAGCTCTTTTACTTCCTCATTTCTTCCATTTGCTTTAGTGTCTCTGTGCTGGAGAGCAAGCTTCAGAGTCTCTTCTGACATCCATTTTGTTGTTTTCCTTCTTTCTTGTCTTCTTAATGACCTTTGCTTTTCTTCCTACATGATGTTTTGTATGTCATCCTACAGCTCTTCTGGTTTTCAGTCATTAGTATCTAATGCATCAAATCTGTTCTTGAGTATCTCTAAATTCAAGTGGAATGTGTTCAAGATCAAAGTTTGGCTTTCATGGACTTGTTTTAATTTTTTTCAGCTTCAGCCTGAATTTGCATAGGAGCAATTGATGGTCTGTTTCACAGTCTGCCCCTGACCTGGGTTTGGCTGATGATATGGAACTTTTTTATTGTCTCTTCCCACAGATGTAGTCGATTTGATTTCTGTATATTCCATCTGGTGAAGTCCATGTATATAGTCATCTTTTATGTTGCTTAAAAAAGGTATTTGCCAATAGTGAATAATTGTTATCAGGACTGATTGTGAGGGTTGGAAATGTAAAGGTAGACGTTTTGTAGCAAGGAGGGGAGTGATTAACTTTTCAGTTTAGGAGGGGAGGTCCCTGGGACCATCAAGGGAGAAGAGTGGAGAACAGGACGCTACCCAGAGAAGCAGTGATGCCCAAGATGGAGGCAGAGACGATGATGTGGAGAGATGGAACATCTGGGGACTTTAGACACAGAGAGGGAGAGGGGCTGTGTGCTAAAGACCGGGAGGGCAGGCTTGTAGTGTATACTTTTTGGTTGGTTAATGATGCATGGAGGGGATTGTAACAATGGCAATGAAACGATATACAATAGGATGAATGTAAAGCTAATGTTCTTCCATGTAAACTATCACATAATTCACAATAAAACATTAAAAAAAAAAAAAAAAGGCATTTGCAATTAAGGAGTCATTGGTCTTTCAAAATTCTATCAAGCGATCTCCAGCATCATTTCTATCATCAAAGTCATATTTTTCCAATGACTGAGCCTTCCTCTTTGTTTCCAACCTTCGCACTCAGAAAATAGAGTGAAAAAATCCAAAGAAAATGTAAGTGTTATATGGAACACCATAAAGAAGAACAGCTTATGGGTGATTGGAATTCTAGAACAGGAAGAGACAATAAAAATCACAGAGAAAACTATCCAAGTGTTGTTGGAAGAAAACTTCCCTAACAGCATGAAAGATGAGAAGATAAGCATACAAGAAGCTGAACAAACCCCAAGCAGGGCAGATTCCAAAAGAAAATCATAACCAAGACATATCATAATCAAACTTTCCAAGACCAAATACAAGGCAAAAATCCTGAGAGCATCTCAGGAATAACAAGTTACCTACAAAGGAGAACAAGTTAGATTAAGATCTGATTCCTCAGCAGAAATCATGCAGGTAAGAAGGCAATGGGATGACATATACAAAACTCTGAAAGAAAAACAATGCCAGCCAACAATCATATACCCATCAAAGCTGTCCCTCAAATACGAAGGTGAAATTAGGACATTTTCTGAGAAACAGAAATTACAGGAATTTGTAATGACCAGACCAACTTTACAAAAAATATTATAGGGCATTCCTTGGGTTGAGAACCAACAAGTGCAGCCAACAACCTGAGATTAACATACATGACGACAACAACACCCAGAACTCAATCCAGATATAGAGTATTTAAGGTAAAATACACTAAAAATATGGAACCAGATATATCAATTTATAATGAAGTCGACTACAAAGCGAAAAGATGATATAGTGTAGATACAGAGCTTTCAAATGGCAAGAAGTCAAGTGGTTATCAAGATAAAACAGAATATTTTAAATAGAGGAAAAACAATAAATTACAAGGTAATTTCAAAGAAAATTAATACACCTGCACATTAAAATAATAAAAGAGGGAACTCAGAAAGATTTAGTAAAGATCAACACAACAAAAAGGAAAAGGAAACGCACAAACAAAATGAATTCAGTGCAGAAAATTATGTGGAACAAAGAAACCAGAAGCACCACAACAACACACAGCACAATGACAGCAATCAATCCATACCTATTGATAATTACAATGAATGTCAATGGATTAAATGTACCAGTCAAGAGACAGAGAGAGCAGAATGGATAAGAAAACAAGATCCTTCGATATCCTGTCTACAAGAGACACATCAAAAAGATGGAGACATCCTAAATACTCATCAACAGAATGGTTAAACAAACTGTGTGTACATACACACAATGGAATACTATCCATCACTGAGGAATAATGATGAATCTGGGAAACACCTCATAACATGGATGAACCTGAAAGGCATTATGCTGAGTGAGATTCATCAATAACAAAAAGACAAATACTGTATGAGACCAAAGTTGTAAAAAGTTAAGAAAAGGTTTTCTTAATAAAAGAAACAACCTATGATGATTATGGTGGGAGTAGGGAGGGAAAACTATTTAGGGGTAAAGAGAAGACTCATGTTAACATGGGTGACAGTACAAGCAATTTACAACAAAAGGGAGGTTAACAGAGGAAAGACAAAGGTGACAGGAGAAACAGGTAGGAACGCAATAGTTAAAGTGAATAGAGGTAAATACTGTTAAATGTTGGCACATGACTTAACAGCATTTAACAACTACAACTTTATTGAGTATAATCATAGGACAATCAAAAAGATGAAGATCTAAAAACAGTATCAGCGAAGATTTGTCAAAGAGAAAAATGATGCTTAGTCTGAAAAAAAAAGCTTAAGTGGGACATGATTGTTGTTTTCAAATATATAAAGTACTGGTTTGACAGAAATTGCTAGCTGCCTCTTAGGACTCTTTTCCTCTTTGGCAAAGGAACCCTGATTTTTTAGCTAGACGCTGGCATTTCCCAGCCTCTTTAGAGTTTGGGGAAATATGCGACTAATTTGGGACATTTATATATTAGATTAGTGGAATGTGGTGCTAACAGGAAGTCTCCTCAAAAGAGAGGGTGTGGTCTCTTCTGCCTTTCTTCTTTTGTCCCACTCCAGGCTGCTTGTGGTTATGATGACTGACACTCTAGCAGCCATCTTGAATCACAAGATCAAAATTACTCTGAGAGAAGGGAAGGGTTCAATGGAAGCGGCAACCATCAGATTACCCTGTATGCCTGGCAAGCACAGTCTTACTTGTGCTTATTTACTAATCTGTAGTCAACAATTTCACATTTTGTCATCATATCACATCACATAGAAGAATTGATGCTTTTAAGCTATGGTATTGGAGGAAAATATTGCAACTGCTATGGGCTGTCAAAAGAACCAACAGGAAATGAAATACAGATGGGTAACTTGTGATACTGTAGTGAATAATGGTTATCAGGACTGATTGTGAGGGTTGGAAATGTAAGGGTAGATGTTTTGTAGCAAGGAAGGGAGTGATTAATTCTCCAGTCTAGGAGTGGAGGTCTCTAGGACCATTAATGGAGAAGAGCCGAGAGCGGGATCCTACACAGAGAAGCACAGATGCCGGAGATAGAGACAGAGACAATGATGTGGAGTGATGAAGCAGCTGGGGACTTTGGATCCAGAGAGGTAGAGGGACTGTGTGCTGAAGACTGGGGGGAGCGGGGGAGGGGAGAATGTGGGGGGTGGGTTTCTAGGGTATACCCTTTGGTTGGTTGATGATGCATGGAGGGGACTGGAACCAGGCCAATGAAATGATATATGATGGAATGAATGTAAAACTAAAGTTATCTCATGTAAAATATCATATAATTCACAATAAAACATTTAAAAAAAAGAACCAACAGATCTGTGTTGGAAGAAGTGCAGCCAGAGTGCTCCTTGGAGGCCAGGATGGCCAAACTTCATCTCTCGTACTTCAGACATATGGGCAGGAGGGACCAGTCGCTGGAGAAGGATATCATGTTTGGTAGGGTGGAGGGTCAGAGAAAGAGAAAGCCCCTCAGCAAGATGGGTTGACAAAGTGGCAGTATCAATGGACTCAAGCGTGGCAATAGTAGTGAGGTTGGCCCAGGATCGGGCAGTGTTTCGTTCTGCTGTGCATAAGGTTGCTATGAATCCGTACCAACTCGATGGCACCTAACAACAACAACAACAATGGTTGACATCTGTCGCTTTCCCAATTTCACAGCACTTTCTTACAGAATCAAAGCCTCTTTTCAAATTTACAATCCCTGACAGGGCAGCATATCAGTAACCAAATTAAGCACGGACCTATTTGTGCTTATTTGCTAACCTGCAGTGAAGAGTTTCCCATGTTTTTCACTACTTTTAAGATGCTCACACAGAAAAAAGTATACATGGTAAAAGAAATTCAACTGCTCAAAGGAATATATAAGAAGATAAAGTTGGACTTCTATTGCAGACTCTTGACAACTCTTCTGCAGAATTAACTAGTTTTTATGTGCCCTTTCAGAAATACTCTAAGCATGTAAAGACAGCACATATATTTATAAGCTTGTATTGTTAGGTGCCATTGAGTTAGTTCCAACTCCTAGCAACCCTATGCACAGCAGAACGAAACACTGCCCGGTCCTGAGACATCTTCACAATCATTCCGTTTGAGCCCATTGCTGCTGCCACTGTGTGTAAGTTTAAAAGGAACTATATGTCCTGGTGGAGTCCTGGTGTGGTGCTATATGATAAGCACTAGACCGCAAGGTTGATTTGAACCGCAAAGTGGCCGTTGAAACCCACCAGCTTCTACTTGGAAACACTATATAGGGTTGCTATGTGTTGGACCCAACACACAGGCACCTAACAACAACAACGTATAAACATATAAGGACTCCCAATAGCACATTGGATTATGAGGTAGGCTCCTAACCAAAAGGTCAGTAGTTCAAATCTATCAGTAGTTCCATGGGAGAGGAGGCTTTCTGCTCCCCTGGATGTACAGCCTCAGAAACCCTATACAGGGTTGCTGTGAGTCCGAACTGACTCAGTGGCACACAACCACCATTACCTTACATACATATATATGAGTGCTAGATTGATTATTTGCACCTTGGCTTTTTTACTTAAAGTATCATCACTACTCTATATTGGCAAAAAAAATAGATATGCTAACAGTTCAGTGCTTAATGTCACACCCTGTATGGAGTTTCTGAGGCTGGAAATCTTCGCAGGAGCAGAAAATGTCATCTTTCTCCCACAGAGTGGCTGGTGGACTCGAACCATCAAAATTGTGGTTCACAGTCCAGTGCTTATTGTATAGAGTCACTGTGCTCCATATACATAGATTGTGTGTGTGTGTGCGTGTGTGCACGCGTACGTGTGTCAATCTTAAAGGCTAAAAATCAATATCAGCATTAACACTTAAAATGCAGATGCAAATATTCTTGAAATTTTACTACAGAAAATAACAATTAAAAGTGTAATATATCTCAGAAAATTTTGTTCTTTACTTCATCAAACATTTATTGAGCAGCTGCTATGTACACAGACCCAAATAATCTTTATTCTTGCTACCCTATAAAGTTACAGCTTTAAACATCCATTTGATAATAATGTGTCATACCAGCATTTTAATACCTTAGTTTTGAAATATTACTTGTATATACATACGAGTGGAGTCCTGATGTGGTGCTGTGAGCTGGACTGCAAAGTTGGATTGAACTGCAAGGTCAGCAGTTCAAGCTCACCAGCCGCTCCTTGGAAACAGACTTGACAGCACTTAACAACAAAAACATACATATGAGTATTCTTAGCTATAACTATATCATTGCTTTGCTTCAAGGCACTAAGTGTAGTCTCCAATTTTCCCCCTTTTGAAGCTCATTTGAATATAGAGTTAGTGGAAAAAAACAAGTTGATGCCAACTCATAGTGACCCTATAGAACAGAATAGAACTGCTCTCTAGGGTTTTAAAGGTTGTAAATCTTTGCAGAAGCAGATTGATTATCTTTCTCCTGTGGAACTTTCAGTTAGCAGTCCAACACTTAACCCACAACCCACAGAACTCCTTATGGTAAGTGAAGTAGGTACCTACTCATTGTTTATATTTCTTCTGCCACTTCTCAGTCTGCAGTAATTTGGCTTGCCAACCCATCATCCCAATAAAATTGCTCTTACCAAGATCACTCTTACTTACCAAAGCATTGTACACATTTAAGTCCCCTTACTTGACTTTTCCCTGGTGATCCTGTTTCTCTTTGAACCTCTCTGTACTCGTGGTTTTGGTTAATCACATTTTCCTAGAACTCTTACTATTCCTCTGTTAATTCTGTTTCTTGAATGAATTTCTCTTCTTCTTTTTGGCCCTTTCATGTTGTATGCAAACGCTGAACAGTGAATAAAGAAGCTCAAAGAATTGACGCCTTTGAATTATGGTGTTCCACATGCCATGCCAGAAGAATGAACAAACCAGGGTTGGGAGAAGCACAGCTGGAATCAATGAGGATGGCAAGACTTAGTCTTAAGTACTTTGAATGTGTTAACAGGAGGGACCAGTCCCTTGAGAAGGATATCATGCATGGTAACATAGAGATGGATTGACACAACGGCTACAACAACAGGCTCAAACATAGGAATGATTGTGAGGATGGGCCGTGTTTTATTCTGTTGTACATTGAGTCACTATGAGTCAGAACCAAGTCTATGGCACCTAACAACATTTTATATTCTCTGCTCATTATAGTTCTCATTTTGACATGCTCTTCCTGTGTGATCTATAAGGTCTCATAAACTTAGTTAACTGTACTCAATAACTAACAAATTTCTCTCTGCAGTCCTTAGTTTAATTATGTGCCCAGCTGCATGCAGGCAGTACCCAATATCCAGAAATGAATTCCCCTTCCATGTCCTCCAAATTGCTCAGTTGTTGATACAATCATTCATCTGAACAATCAAATCCAAATCCTGTCATTATGGATTGAATTGTAGCTCCCTAAAAGATATAGTAAAATCCTAACCCATGGTGCCTGTAAATGTGATGTTAATTAACTAGAGAGTCACTGAAGATGTAACTAGTTAACAGAGGTCATACTGGAGTTGGGTGATCCTTAATCCATGGGTATCTGTATAAAAAAAGAGAGATAGAGAGAGAAAATGGGCATGCACAAATGGAGGTGGAAATTGGAGTGATGCAAACTTCTGTTGTGTTAAGTTACCCAGTTTGAGTTTGTGATGCTTTGCTAGTGTAGTCACAGGAAACGAACATCCTTATCATCAATTTACACCCCTCCCTCCTCTTTTACTTTCCAAATTCAATCTAGTCTCAGATTCTGCTCATTGTATCAACTAAACATAAGTATCTGTCCCTGTCTCTATTCTTAATGGCACTGCCCTAGTTCACTAACATGGGCCTCATCATTTCTGCACTACTTCAATAGACTCCTAATTGATTTATCTGCCAAATTTTATCCACCTAAAATACCAATTTGATCAAACCACTATCCTACTTTAATCCCTCGGATCCTTTCCCATATCTATAAAGTAAATTACCTAAGCCTTGAATGCTATAAAAGGCTTTTTGCGGTTCAGTCCTCTCTCCAGCCTAATTCTGAGTTCATGTCATGTTCTAGCAACGCAAAACTATCTGTAACCCCGACATAGCACTTTGATTCAAGTTTTTTTTTTTTTTCATTTCCCATACTGTTTTCTGCACTTCGAAGGTGTAATATTTTCCTTTATAAGTTGTTGTTGTTGTTGTTGTTAATTACAGTGGAGTCGGTTCTGACTCATAGTGACCCTGCACAGGGTTTCCGAGGCTGTAAATCTTAAGGGAGCAGAACGCCTCATCTTTCTTCTACAGAACTGCTGGTAGTTTCGAACTGCCAACCTTGAGGTTAGCAGCCCGATTTGCAACCACTACGCTACCAGAGCTCCTTTCCTTTATAAGTTGTTGTTGTTGTTAAGTGCCATCGAGTCGGTTCCGACCCATAGCGACCCTGTACAGGGTTTCCGAGGGTGTAAATCCTTACGGGAGTAGAAAGCCTCATCTTTCTCCCGCGGAGCGGCTGGTAGTTTCGAACCGCTGACCTTAAGGTTCGCAGCCCGATTCGTAACCACTAAGCTACCAGAGCTCCTTTCCTTTATAAGTAGTGCCTTTTATTATTTATTTAAGAAATATTTGACTATCTAAAGTCATAAAAAGGAGTTCTAGTATAACACTGTAGGATAAGCACTGGACTACTAAACACAAAGTGAGAGTATCAAACTCACCAGCTCCTCTTCCGATATTCTATATATGGTCTCTATGAGTCAGAACCAACTAGACTGTATTTAATAACAATAAAAAATCATAAAGATAATAAACTATGGTATCTTTCATAAGATCTTCTATTGTCTTATTTTTTACATTTAGGACCACAGTCTACTTGGAATTTCCTTTTTTAAAATATCAGTAGGTATCAAAGTTTTCTTATTCCCACATGGATATTCAGTTGATCCAGCATCACTGATTAAAAAAAAACATTTTTTTTTTCGCATTACTAAAGTGTCACTGTTATGGTTTGAATTATGTGCCCTCAAAATATGTGTTGTGAATCTTAAACCTCTATATCTGTAATTATAATCCTATTTGGAAATGGGTTGCCTTTGTTATGTTAATGAGGCAGGATTCATGTCAGGTGTATCTTGCTTATGATCTGCTCTGGCAAAGTTCTTTCTTGCTCTGGCTCCTGATGACCTCCAGTACTGGGAACTTGAGTCAGCAGCCTATCATCTGACCTAATTTACCAGCTTCTACAGCCATGCAAGACAGCAGCCCGTTGTTGTCTAAACTGCTGCTTCATCAGCCCCTTTCAAGAGAAGCCTCAAGACTAACCCACAGATTTGGTGGCCTCCACAGCCGTGTGAGTTTGTTAGTTCTGTGAGATGTTGCAGTGAATGATAGAACTCAAATGTAGGAGGGGAGCAGGAGTTGAAGTTAGAGATGATGGAATTCAACATTTGGGACATCTTTAACCTCTTCATAGAAATCAGCTTTGTGCTGATTCTTCTAAAATAATTTATTCATACATCTCGCTACCAACAAAGAAGAGCCAGGAGAGGAGCGCATCCTTTAGACACTGAGATCCCTACCCACCGAACTGCTTCAACCCAAGGACAGAAAGTTGTAGCAGATGAGCAGCAGCAGCAGAAATAAGAGCATCAGACAAGAGCGGAGGGCTTCCCAGCCCATAAAGCAAGTAGCAGAGGCTTGCTTGCAGAGTGGAGTGCCTCCAGGCACTTAATTGGAGGAACTAGAGCCAAGTGCCTTCAGGCTGAGGCTTATGGTGGAGTGGTGTGTCCAGTCAAAAATTATCAACAGCCTAAGAGAGCTGTGTAGTATTAGCTGGGCAGAGAGAGGGCTGCCTGTGGGCATGGCTGAGAGGCTAGCCTGACTGGAACTGTGCCCTGAGCAGTTCTGACCCTGAATTATAACCTCTTATCTGGAGTCCTGGTGTGGCGCTGTGGGTTAGTGCGCCAGACTGCAAAGCCATTTGAACTGCAAGATCGGCGGTTCAAGTTCACCAGCTGCTCCTTGGAAACCCTATACAGGGTCCCTATGGGTCAGAATTGATTAGACGGCACTTGACAACAACAACAACATCTTCTTTAATAATCCCCATAATTGTAATGGCACTTCACAACAATTGTGACAGTTCCCTGTCCATGTACTGTGGTAACTGTTTTTGAACCGTCTTCAGCAAAATTTGACTTGCATGTGATATTAATGATACTGTTAGGATGGTTTCCACATTGTGTTGGGCCACGTCTCTTTGGAAAGGGCACTAATATGGATCTCTTCCAATCAGTTGGCCAGTAGCTGTCTTCCAGATTTCTTGACAGAGATGAGTGAAAACCTCCAGTGCTACACCCTGCAAAGAGACTGGAGGGGTCCAACTGCTGACTCTGTGGTATGCAGTCTATCACTTACCCTACTGAACTATCATGCTCTCCTGAAAGGGTTGTCGTTGTTCAGTGCCACTGAGTTGGTTCCAACTCATAGCAACCCTGTCTAGATAGATAGGATTTCTGAAGAGTGGCTGTTGAGTTTGAATCCCTGACCTTGAGGTTCAGTGCATTATCTTGCAGTGCCACACCACCCCTGAAAGGGTTAAGGCCTATTAAGGCCTATTATTATTATTATTATTATTATTCTCCTCCTCCTCCTTTCCCTCCTGCCCGCATCCTTTTCTTCAAGGGCAAAGCAGAAATTAGTTTTCCTTTTTTTTTTGCACATTGCCATTATCCATCCCTCTCAGAATTTTGCCCAAAGGTAGAATTAAGTCTTTCCTGATTTTTTTTTTTAATTCAAGAAAAGTGTGAGCTCTTTTCACTAGTAATGAAAGAAGCTAATAAAAATAAGAGTTATAGAGGTCCTCAAATTTTCACAATGTTTTGATCTCTGATCTATATGCAGATATTTTTATAAGGAAAAGTGCATGGTAGGCATCGCAAAGTAGAGGTGTTAGAAAGTCCGGGTTCTGGGCATGGGCCCAAGAGGCCTCCATGTCATTTATCTTTGTAAATTCACACCACTTGGGATCTGGCTCTTGTCTTTTTGTTGTTAAGTGCTATCAAGTTGGTTCTAACTTATAGTGATCCTGTAATAAGGTCTCCCAGGAGCGGCTGGTGGGGTTGAACCGCTGACCTTGTGGCTCAAACGGACCTTATGGTCCAGCACATTATCCTGCAGCACCACACGGGGACTCCGTGTTTTACAGGACCAGAAATGCTGAATCATATTCATCAGACAAAAGCATGAGTCAAAATATCAATGCACTAATTTACTAAGAAAAAGATAAAAAGGGAAATGGCTAGCCAATTCATTTAGCCAAGTCACTCCCTCCTTGCAGAAGAAAAAAAAAAAGATACAGAAAGGCTGCTACTTAATTGTTAAAAAAAGGTACAGACTATAAGATTTAGTTGTATAATTAAAAGATTTAATGGAATCAATCACATTAAATATTTTGATACAGGTATGAAACGGCTACAATAACCAGGTAGGTTCTGTCCCTGCCCGGGGAAACTTTCCCCTTTAGTGCCTATTGTTTTCTTCCTCTGTGTTTTTAAATTCCTGATTGAGACACTTCTGCCTTAAGTATATTATTACTCTCAGTAAAGTCTAGCTCTGGCTAGAGAGGCTTATAACAGAATTCTTACAGGAGAATCTTTATTTTCAAGGATTTGCAAAATAGCTCCATGTGGACCCAATATACTATTCTGCCTGCATCAGTCCTCACTTCTCAGGAGCTAAAATAGAAAAAGTAGCTCCCGTTGCAGGCCAGGCGTCCTCAAATCTAATGAAGGAGGAAATGCCTAACGCAATTCAGAAAAGCATTACAGAGCACATCGCCTTCCCAACCTAGAAACTGCCAGAATGCCCATTCCACCTCGATTGAGGGTTCTGCACCCTCTACCGCCCCTTTTTAAGGGGCTCTGGTAGCGTAGTGGTTATGAATCGGGCTGCGAACCTTAAAGTCAGCGGTTCGAAACTACCAGCCGCTCCGCGGGAGAAAAATAAGGCTTTCTACTCCCGTAAAGATTTACACCCTCGGAAACCCTGTACAGGGTCGCTATGGGTCGGAACCGACTCGACGGCACTTAACAACAACAACAACCGCCCCTTTTACCCTGGATCACAGGTCAGCGTGGGCTGGGCAAGGACCCCGTCGTAATTTTGTTTTCCCTCTTGACAGCATTCATTCGCAATTAAAATAGAAAGACAAGAAAGTAAATAAAACGTCATTAAAAGAAGGCAGACGAAAGAGTTGGATTTTGGGTTTGTTTTTTTTTTTTGAGACTCTTTCATCAAAACATTGCACAGGAAAATTTCCCCACCACCTCCACCTCTCTGGGTACCTAGGCCCCAGTTCAGAGTCAGATACAAGAATTCGCAGGGTCCAGATGATCACGACCAGAATCAGCTTCTCTCGTCGCTGGGGTTTTGGCATCGGGCCGCCCAACTAGACTTCCCGAGTCCACCGCGAGTAAACCAACAAGCCGCCTACATTGCCGAAGGAGCCCCGGAAACCCAACAGCCGGCCGTCTGCAACAGCTGAAGAGGACAACGCTCCAGCCGAGACCAACACGGGAGAAACAACCCGCAGTCCCGTCCGCCAAAACCGGGCCGCGCCCCTCGACCCTGAGGCTCGGTAGCACTGCCCTTTTCTCAGCCTGACCACGTTTCTTCCGCCCTGTGAGGGCAAAGAGTCCCGCTCCCTCGCGGTAGACTCCAGCCCGCTCCCCAGAGCGCCCCCTAGGAAGGAAGCTGGCGAGGCTGATGCGCCTCTGCGGCGATTTTATTAGTGCTCAGTCGGGGTTGCCTGGCTCGTCCGCGAGCGGGGCTTCCCCGCCCCTCCCCCTTTTCTCCTCCGCCCCCCCTTCCCGGCGGCCGGAACCTCCCTGCGGGGCGGAGTGATACCGGCGGCGGCGTAGAGCGCGGCGCGGCCGAGAGGGGCGCCCGGGCTGTGAGGGGCGGGCGGCGGGCGGAGGGAGGAGGGGAGAGAGGCGGGGCCGGGGCGGGTTGTTGTGAGGCGACTGCGCTACTGCCGGACCGGGGCGGTTATGGCGGCTCCATATTAACACCCTCCTCCTCCTCCGCCTTCTCCTCCTCCTCCTTTCCCTCCCGCCCGCATCCGTAAGCCATCTCCCCCTTCACCCTGACACCTACCTCTTTCCCTCACCTTTCCCCCTCCCCTTTTCTACCATGCCCGGCATGATGGAGAAAGGGCCTGAGTTACTGGGGAAGAACCGATCGGCCAACGGCAGTGCCAAGAGCCCGGCGGGCGGCGGTGGCAGCGGCGCCTCGTCCACCAACGGCGGGCTGCATTACTCAGAGCCGGAGAGCGGCTGCAGCAGCGACGACGAGCACGGTGGTAGCCTCGAACTCCTCCTCCCCGCCAGCCCGCCAGCCCCACTCCTTCTACCCCTCCCCCAGCTCCCTCCCCTCGCCGCGCTCCCGCCCTCCCTCCCCTTGGAGCCCGGGCGCTGCGGTAGCCTCGAACTCCCGGTGCAGTGCAGCGGTACCCCACCCCCCACCCCCCCGCGCCCCCCGTCCCTCCGCCCTCGACCAATCCTCCGCCCTCCGCCCCCCCTCGCTCCCCGCCCCCATTCGCTGCCATCTCCCGGAGCGCCCGGAGTTAATATCTTCCCATCCACCCTCTGCTGCTGCTTTCCTACCCCAGCCGATTTTATGTTTTATTAAGTGTCTCTTTTTCTTTTCTTTCTTTTTCTCCCCCTTGTCTTTCTTTCTTTTTCTTGTGGTTTTTTTTTTGTTTTGTTTTGTTTTGTTTGGGGTATTGCTTTGCAGATGTTGGGATGAGAGTCGGAGCCGAATACCAAGCTCGGATCCCTGAATTTGATCCAGGTAGATACATTTGCTCTAACAAAATTCTCTCTCTCCTTTCCTGGAATTGCTTTGAGGATGAAAAGGGGAGAGTGCGGGCGGGCTGCCGTGCGAGGTAGGGGTCTGGGTGTGGGGTTGGGAGTGGATGCGGGGCTGGGATGGGCAGGCATCTCTGGCGGCGAGGCTGTCAGGCTTGGCAAGGCTGTGACACAGGGCGTGTGGGCAGATGTGTGCATTGCAAGGTTAACATGGTTGCCTTCCGAGGCCACTTGCCCGCTGGTGGCGACGCCTTCCTACCCCCGGAGCCTAGAGAGAGGTCGGGGTGAGCTGAGGGAGACGGTACTTGGTTGATTCGGGGGCTCAGAGGCCGGGGGATGGAGCGGCTAGGAGGAGAGTTGTGAAGGATGTGTAGGAAAGAATCATGCAAATGTCATTTGCCACAAACCCGGCCCCCCGGAGCCCAGGGCCCTGCTCCTCAAGTGCCGCTGTCAACGGCCAAAGCCTAGGGTGAGCCCTTCCCGACCCGCTCGCAGACGGGATTTTCTTTTTTCTTTTTCGGCTAGGTGGTGTGGCTTGGGTCGCGGCATCTCTGCAGAGTGTAGGAGCCACGCAGAGAAAGGGGTGGGGGAAGGGGGAGGGGAAATGCCAGAGGCACACCTCGCTGGCAAGCCAGTCCTGGGGAGTCAGACCACAGGACAGTTGCTGCAGCTGCCAAGGAGACATTTTATCCCCGAGCAGCAAGGTTCCAACGTCCTCTGCCAACCCAGCTTGCGGGCTCCCTGTCTACTTTTCTCCAAACAGGCTCCCTGTCGGTCACGGGATTTCTGCCTGAACGGGGATTGGGCGAGAGTTCGGCATATGGAGGCGCCCTTGCTGGAGCCTCTGGGAGTGGAGCGCGCTTCCTTCTCCAAATCCCAACCCAGACCTCTTCAGTTAAGGCTGTGGATAGATTTTGGAAACGACTTTTGCTTTCTTCCTTTTTTAAAAAGACATTTGGTTAATTTTTTTGCCCAGTGCTCGCTTGTGTAACGTTGTCTGGGTCGGACTCTTGAATTCAGTATTTCAGTTACACCTAAAAGCTTATTTGCATTTTCTTTGGAGAAAATAGTTTGATTATAAGGCATATATAAATGGGTATTTTTGTATATTCTCTCTACATTAGAACACTGCAAAATAATATTTGCCAACCACTAAGAATTTAAATAGAATGGTTTGGGGACCCTAGGCTTCTCCTATCCTAAAGGAGGAGGGTAAAATTGTGTGTTCAGTGGATTATCAGGGCAGTCTGTCTTCCAGTAAGTAAAAACTAATACAGGAATTTAGGTTGTCTTCTAACTTACATGGATGTTAATGCATTTTCTTCCAAAGGCTACCAGCCTGTTAGTGGATTTCTCTTCAGATAATTTTAAGTGTTTTGTGAAACTAATTTTTTTTATTGATGTAGGTGAATGACAATTTCACATTACTGTGCTGCCTCAGGTTTTAGCATGACATTTGGAAAGAGCATGCTTTGAATTTACAATAGGTTGAATTTCATTCCTAACTCCCAACTCTTTTATTTTGTGCTGTGAACAAGTCACTTGCCTTCATTGAGTTTTCTTAGCCATGAAATGGAAATGAAATAAACTGCTTCATAGAATACCTGCCAGGATTAAATGAGAATAGCATACCAGACAAACGCCTGCAGTTATTAAAAATATGTGAAATTTCATAATGATAAAGAATAATTTTGGGTACATTTATATCTATCTGAATTGGGGCTTTCACTGGTGCATTGGTTATGAATCGGACTGCTAACCTCAAAGTCCACAGTTCGAAACTACCAGCTGTTCCACAAGAGAAAGATGAGGCTTTCTGCACTTGTAAAGATTTGCAACCTCGGAAACCCTGTACAGGGTCACTATGAGTCAGAACTGACTCCACGGTACTTAACAACAACAACTTGTATCTTTGAACTTTTTGCCCCGTTAGGGAGGTTTCTGAGTCAGTATTTATTAGGCAACTACAAAATTTGTATTCTTTCTGAACAAGTTTATTTGGGAGTATGTATTGTGTTTAAGTCCTGGTGTGGCTCTGTAGGTTAATGTTCCAGACTGCAAAGCCGTTTGAACTGCAAGGTTGGTGGTTCAAGCTCATCATCTGCTCCTCGGAAACCCTATACAGGGTCGCTATGGGTTGGAACCAACTGGATGGCACTTAAAAACAACAACAACATTGTATTTAAAGGAGTCCTGGTGTAGTGCTGTGTGATAAAGCACTGGATTAAAAGGTTGGTTTGAACAACGAGGTCAGTGGTTCAAACTCACCAGCTGCTCCTTGGAAACCCTATACAGTGTTGCTATGAGTTGGAACCTACTTGACAGCACTTAACAACAACAACAGTATTGTATTTAAGAGCCAGACTTCATGCTGGAACAAACTTGCATATACCAAGGGCTGATCACTATAAAACTGTAAAGCATTTTTGCTTCATGGTACAGGAAGCATTGAAATAGATTGCCCAATCTGAAGCATAAGGTGCAGAATACTCTTAAAGGTAGTTTTCACATGGCTGATGTTTGAGTTATCCAACTTATTGATCATACAGTGCTGTTTAAAACTTACATAGAATGTTTGTGGGAAAATCATTAAAATATTAATATTTTAAAATCATTTTCAAGTTATTCAGAAACTTTATAATTAATATTATTTATTAGAATGAGAGTATCACATGAAGTTCATCTATTTCTTTTCCCCCTTGATAATCTTCTCTAAAAGAATACTGAACCCAAAGACATAATTAAAACTGGTTTTACTGTTGAAACGTGTGTTCTTAAGTCTGTTCTGACTCATATCGATTCTGTGTAGGGTTTCTGGAGAGCAGCTGGTGGGTTTGAACTGCTGACTTGGTGGTTTGAACAGTTATCAGTCCAGTACTATAGGGCAACCTTGTTGATTATCGTACTTTTACAAGGGAATATTGAGCCTTTGTACCATTCAGTTAGTACTGTTAGTCTGTTTTATTGAGTTGTGCTATTGTGTGAAGTCGTTATTTCGTATCAATTCAATAGAATTAGGTGGAAATTTAAACATTACATCAATTAATATATTTCTTTTAGATAAAAGAAAAAAATTTATTAATTGATGATAGAAATTGAGAAATAGTCTTCTCCTTTACTCTTTTTCATACCATTATCTTAAATCTCATAAGGAACTCTGGTAGTGTCATGGTTATGAGTCAGGCTGCTAACCTTAAGTTAGCAGTTTGAAACTACCAGCAATTTCACAGGAGAAAGGTGAGGCTTTCTGCTCCCATAAAGATTTACAGCCTTGGAAACCCTATCCAAGCTCACTATGAGTTGGAACACCACCACTATCTTTAGTCTCATTGAACACTTAACGGAGATTTTGCATTGTTAGCCCTCCAAGTCATTTGGAAAAGTTCCTTAGGTCCTGAGATTATTATAAGCAAAACGTAGGAGAATTGAAAGCGGATTTTGTGTGTATAAGTTACTTTTACTAGAGGAGATGATAGTGCTGTGGATAGAAATTAAGCACAAAAAGAATGAATTGTTGAACTGACATTTAGAAAATCTGGGAAGAATTAAGATTTATGTAGGAGTTCCTGAGGTTAGGAGATCAGGACAATTTAATTAAGGGACCATTGCTAAATGATTTACTAGATTAATTATGAGATGCCTTTTTTCTCCTGATTCTTTCTTAGATCTTCTCAACTTTTTTCTAGTGCCAACTTAGTATTTTTCCTTTGGAGGAGCAGTTTTGTGTGGTGATTAAGAGTCTCACCCCTTATATGCTTTTAAACTAATAAACCATAGTGACCTTGGATAAACTCTCTGGCATCTCCAGTTTTCTAATTTGTAAAAGGGAGATAATATTAGCTATGTTATAAGATGAAGTGAAAATGATGTATTCAAAGCAGTGGTTGTCAGTGTTTTACTTCCATATCTATAGAAGAATTTTGAAAATTTCGTTTATATGTTTTCTAAGTTGACATCAATTTTTCACTGATGTGAAATGTAATCTCCAGTGTATTGAAAATAACACCTTGAAATAAAGCTGTTCTAGAAATACCTACAATTAAACACAAATGCTATATAGTTGTTAAGTGCTGTCGAGTCAATTCTGACTCATAGTGACCCTGTATAGGGTTTCCAAGAAATAGCTGGTGAGTTTGAACAGCTGACCTTGTGCTTATCCTATAAAACTACACCAGAACTCCATAAATAATATCTTTTATAAAATACTTAAGCAGGCTTTTAGCAGTCTGAAAGTTTCCATTGTTCCAGTTTGTCTTTGATACCAGCTATGTGTACTTTACTTACAGAATATTATTTTCTATAATATCTTTATTGTAATTGGAATGTAGAGTATGGATCACCTGTTTCCTACCACCATAATATATATTCTTGTGAGCATAAAGTTCTAAGTGCTAAGTGTCTGAGGCTTAAATTATTACCTTTATTCATATACAGTTGAGCCGTTCACTGTTGTAAGATTTGGGATGGTGAGAGATTTTCCTTTCTCCTAAAATGAGAACAGGGCCATTGTGAAGAGAGATGGAAACCTAGAAACCAGCAGATAGCCTAGAATGCAGGTGAGTTCTCAGGAAGGCTCAGGAAAGAGCACATTAGGGAAGTTAACAGATCTGACATTGTTCCCCTTAAAACCTATTCAGAGTCACGTACCCTTGGACAGTGTGCCTCAGTTTGAATTTGGTAATATTAAGTATGTTGCTCATGACCTGGAATATAAATTGTTGTTAAGTGCTATCTAGTCAATTCCAGCTCACAGCAGCACTGTGTGTAGGTTTTTGAGGAGTGTGTGGTGACTTTGAATCACTGACCAGTTTTTATCTAACAGCACCACACCAGAAATATAAATAGTAAAATAATAATAATCTCAAAATTTAAGTGTTTATATGCCATCAGAGTACTTATTTTGAACCTCATTAAAAGAAATCTAAAAAGTAATAAAGATTTTTATTTTTCTTAGTTTTTCCTAGTGGTCTCAGAAATGTACTTTGTCATCTCCTGTTAGTAGATCTAAAGGATTTAAAAGGAGTTAAACTTCTAAGGGCTTTACCTAAGGATTAAAATTTTTTTTTAAATTCTTGAACAATTTTATTTTCAGAAGTGACATAGTGCTATAGTCTTAAAATTGTTAGAGTTTGGTGTATAGGTTTTGGTTTGTTTTTCGATCCATTCAGAAGATAGTTTACTTCTAAGGCTAACTTGATGTTACTGAGTCAAATATCAAACCGTCTTGATTGTTAACCTGTAAATATTGTAACAGGTAAAAATAAATATTGGCATATGTCCTTTAAATATTTTAGTTCATGTCTGCTTTTATGTGCCTACTTGAAACCCTGTATAAGATTTCTGAGGAGCAGCTGGTGTGTCTGAACCCCTGACTTTATGATTATCAGTCCACTTCTTATTTTCAAATCTATTCCAACTCATGGTGACCCTGTATAGGGTTTCTGAATCTGTAAATCGTTGTGGGAGCAGAAAACCACCGTTCTCCTTGGGAGTAGCAGGTGGGCTTGAACCTGCTGACCCTATGGTTTACAGTCCAGTGCTTGTGTAACCTACAGAGCTTTGTTAGTGCCATTAAGTCAGTTCCGACTTACAGCAACCCAGTATAAGGTTTCCGAGGAGCAACTGTTGAGTTTGAACAACCCGTCTTGTGGTTCACAGTCCAGTGCTTACTTTCCCACTAGGACCCTACAGAGCTACTTGTTAAATGTCTAATTGGGGGTTGAACATTAAATTTTTTTTTTTTTAGTTGATTGATAGGTGAGAAACCCCTTCCCAAGGTAAAGGAAGAAGGGAAGTTAAAAACTGTAAAAAGTGTGTAATAGTAATAGTTACGTTTTATATAATATTTACCATATGCCAGGTGCTTTGCATATTAATTCATATAATACTTAGAGCAACTCTGAAATCGTGATGGTGTGCCGGGGAGTCGGTTGTGACTCATAGCGATCCTGCCTAGGGTTTCTGAGGCTGTAAATCTTTATGGAGCAGAAAGCCTTATCTTTCTCTTGTGCAACAGCTGGTAGTTTCGAACTGGTGACATTGAGGTTAGCAGCCTGACTCAACCACTACACTACCCTTGATAGGGATTTGTTATTTCTGTACTTACTGATGAGGGAAAAGGTACAGACAGATTGAGTAGATTTGCCCAAAGTGAAGCAGCGAGTAAGTGGCCGAGCTGAGCTTTTACAGTCCACACACAATTACATTGACATCTCTCATTTCCTGTGGACATCACTTGGTTAGCACTTGTACAATTGATAATGAAGTCCACTTCAGGGTTAGAAAATGCCTAAATGGGCATTGTACTACCAGATAAAGAAGCTTGGTAACATAATGGATTATGAGTTGAACTGATAACCGAAAGGTCAGCTGCTTGAATCTACCATTAACTCTGCAGGAGAAAGACGAGGCTTTCTGCTCCCATAAATATCTACAGCCTCGGACACCCTATACCAGGTCACTATAAGTCGGAACTAACTTCATGACACCTAACAACAACTATCAGATACAACCTCCCCCCCCCCCC
>NW_006408527.1:8211110-8221143 GCF_000296735.1 Chrysochloris asiatica | reverse complement strand
AAAAAAAAAAAAAAAAAGAAACACACACATACCACTCCCGATATTAGAGGAGTAGTTAGTCCCCAGTTTGGATGCCAGTTGTTGTCTTTAAGATCAGGCCCTTAATTGCAGTGCTAACAATTTTGAGGGAAGCATAGCTTACTCTTCATGGGGTAAATCTATAAAAAATGCTTTATATCTGTCTAACAAGAAAAAAATTAATACAAACATTCATTCAGACTTGTCTGTAATACAAGAATGAGGTGTAAGGAAATAATGTTTAAATATTAAGCATGATGTGCTACTAAGCCTTAAGGCTTAATGGAAATCTTTCTTTGTTACACTCCATGTTCTATTAAGTAGGATTTAAGTGACGGTATTGTAACAATCCATTGTACAGAGAATCAGTCCCATGTTAAAGAATTTTAGTTTAAGATAGTCATAGAAAAAAGAATAGATTGAATTAAAGGCCTCTAACAACCTTTATCTGTTTTATTTCAACTGTACAGTTTGGCTATTTTGCTTTAGGATTTGGTTAAGCAGTTGAAAATTAAATAAATATTTTTTTATTAATACTTTTTTAAAAAACATTTTAAAATTTATTTTCATTGAATATACTTTTACGATTCTAATTTTCATTCTCTTGAATTCTAAACTCTTGTTTTCTTTTATTAAGGATACGGGAAATGCAATGTGTTTTGCACTATTAAAATTTTGTAATTACTGTTTTTCTAATACTTAATTATGCCTCCTGATTTTTGTTTTTCCATCCTTAACTTTTCCTGATAGTAAACCACATAAAATTTTAGCTTCATAGTTCATTAATGACGTATCATTCTGTAACTAAAATGCATTGATTGAACTGAAGTGGTAATGTATGATGGTTTTAAAAAAATTGATACTAAATTAGTGCTTGATGGATAATTTTCTAGATGGAAGTTACACAGTTAGTGCTTCCATCCAACCACTCAGTTTAATTCAACTAATTAATAAATAAATTATTAGTTTAACCTCAGAATTCTATGTTAATATTTAATGTGAATGATTTTGGAGTTCTGATATTAGTGGTAGCTATCAACACCTTATAAAAGTAAATTATGACAATTATTCATAGGCAGAAACCTAAACCAGTTACCATCAAGGTGATTCCAACTCATGGTGACCCCATGTGTGTCATTGTGAAATGTATTCCATAAAGTTTTCAGGGATTGATGTTTCAGTAGTTTACCAGGTCTTTCGTCCAAGATGCCTCTGGGCATGTTCAAACCACATAACGGTTCAGTTAGTAGCCACAGTTTACCTTGTTGTTACATGCCATCAAGTCAGTTCTGACTCATAGCAACCCCGTGTAGGGTTGCTGAGGAATGACTGGTGGATTCGAACCACCAACTTCGCTGTTTAAATGATTTTGAAGTCCACTGCTTATCCTACACTGCCACATCGTTGTTGTTGTGATGTGCCATGGAGTCGGTTTCGACTCATAGCGACTCTGTACAGGGTTTCCGAGGCTGTAAATCTTTACAGGAGCAGATCACCTCATCTTTCTCCCGCTGAACAGCTAGTAGTTTCCAACTGCTGACCGTACAGTTCACAGCCTGATTCGTAACCACTGTGCTACCAGAGCTCCTTCAGTGCCACATTACCAAGGCTTATATTCATAAGTAAGTCTTAAAACATGTGGCAGCAATGCTTCATTTGTTGATAGTTTTAATTAACTTGATTGAAATTGAAAATGAAGAATCCAGAAAAAGACCCTTGAGAAATTAAAAAGTAGGACCCACATGCATGTTCTTAGCTCAGGTGTCAGACTTAAATTCATTCTGTTTATTCTTAATTTACATGGGGTTTTAATAGGGCTTGGTTTTTCTGATTTTCTAAGTAACAGAAATAAAAAACAGGGATAGTATGCCTCTAGTCTAAAACAGGTGCTCAGGTTTCATTAAAAAGAAATACTGTTTGGACATTGGATACCCAAATGGGGAGGGGGGTACTACAAAGGCAAGAAGTGACTGGCTTACAAGCCTTCAAGAGGGAACCTAATGCCAGGGAGCATGGAGGAAGGCAGAATCTCCAGTAGGTACTACTCAATCTGTCTGGGCGGAGCTGATGAAAGGAAATACAGACAGGTAACTCATGATACTATAGTGAATAATGCTTATCAGGACGGATTATGAGGGTTGGAAATGCAAAGATAGAAGTTTTGTATAACAAGGAAGGGAGTGATTAATTCTCCAGGCTAGGAGCAGAGGTCTCTGGGACCATCAATGGAGAATAGCCGAGAGCTGGACCCTACCCAGAGAAACAGAGATGTCTGAGATAGAGACAGAGACAACAAATGAAGCGGCTGGGGACTTTGGACCCAGAGAGGGAAAGGGACTGTGGGCTGAAAAATGGGGGGTGGGGGAGGGGGAAGTGTAGGGGGTGGGTTTCTAGGATATACCCTTTGGTTGGTTGATGATGCATGGAGGGGATTGGAACCATGGCAATGAAATGATATATGATGGAATGAATGTAAGACTAAAGTTCTCCCATGTAAACTATCATATGATTCAAAATAAAACATTAAATAAAAAAAAAAAATACTGTTACTGATTTTTTTTTGTATCTTTGACTTTGCTTTCTTTTTAAACAGTGTAATTAATCCTTGTATAAAGATAAAATGTGATAAATGAAATTGTTTTAAAAGAAATAGCTGACTTTTTTACAAGGAGATAGAAAAAGTTTTAAATGATGTGTAAGTCTTAGGTATCTTGGTTCATTTAAATATAGGGCAAAGCAACACCTGAGGCATTTCCTCTAGGTTAAAAAGTCTGTTTTTAATGATGATTCCTGAGTAATAGAAGATATAATCAGATGTATTATCCTTTGTTAAGCAGGGATATATAATATACTTCAGAAAACTCAAGGGTTGAAACACAAAACTGGTCTTTATTTTTAATTTAAGCATCAGCTTTTGCAAAGCCTTCATTTTCATCTATAGGTTATTTACTATATTTAATGCAAATCTTTGTGTCTTTTATCTTTTTCCTTGTATTTTGTTTCTTTGTCTACCTTTAT
Source organism: Chrysochloris asiatica (assembly GCF_000296735.1). Taxonomy (NCBI): domain Eukaryota; kingdom Metazoa; phylum Chordata; class Mammalia; order Afrosoricida; family Chrysochloridae; genus Chrysochloris; species Chrysochloris asiatica. The sequence continues at coordinate 8,218,107 of NW_006408527.1, read as the reverse complement.
AGGTGCTATACTAAAATAAAAATACAGCTTGCATTGTTTATACCTGTTTTGAAAATAAGTGAAGCGCATTATAGTCAAAGTAATTCATTTTTTCCCCAGGTGCTACAAAGTACACAGATAAAGACAATGGAGGGATGCTTGTATGGTCTCCCTATCACAGTATCCCCGATGCCAAATGTAAGTTCTTTGAAATTAAATGTTTCTGTGAACAGCAGTCTATCAATTGATTAAAAATACAACCTGTGTGTGTTTTGGGACATCTTAACTTTCTTAAAAGAGTTTTGTCTTGTGATTTTTTTTGTTTGTTTGTTTGCTATTTGCTGTTTTTCTATTATTATTATTTTTTTAATGGAGGTGGTTATATTAGAGTAGTTTTCCTTTTGAAAGATAGTGGGCTGATCATGCCAATTTGTGTCAGGCCCGTGAAGGGTGAACAAACTTAGGATCTTATGGCACTGCTGCTTAAATCCTCAGGCAGGAGAGGGAGTTACTATGTATGTAGACATCTGCACAGGTTTTTCCTCAGTATATGGAGCTGTAAAGACATGCCATCAAAGTTCCAAGAGCCCACTATCATTACCTTTTTAAAGAGAAAAGGGAAAAGAACTGAGTTCAGCAGCCATCAGGTCGTCTTTGTGCTCCATTTTTGGACGGAGACCTTCGGGATCCTTGACCATGCACTTCTTGACTTTAGAATTCAGTGTGACTTTAGACTTCAGTGTGATGTAGTGGACCTGATCCTTTGAGGCACATCAGATTTAGGAAACATACAGGTAACAATGCTAAGACCCCCCACCCCTCCATTTCATTATGGAATTTATGAAACAGCACTGAAAGCAATCCTGGTAGCTGTAAAAGAAGCTTGTTTGTATAAATACCAGCATCTCTAAGATATCACATAATTGTTATTTGTTGTTGTTGTGAAGTGCTGTCGAGTTGGTTCCGACCCATAGCGACCCTGTATAGGGTTTCCGAGGAGCATCTGGTGAGCTTGAACTGCCAATCTTGCAGTTCAAATGGCTTTGCAGTATGGCACAAATGGCTTTGCAGTATGGCACATTAACCCACAGCGCCACACCAAGACTCCTAATTTGTTATTTAGTCCCCTGAAAATTGATGATCTCCTGTGTCATGTGCTTATTAATAAGTCTAATCATACTCATTGATGCGTTAAAATGTCAACTAAAAATTGACAACTGAATATGCTTCTATATACCTGTAATTCTTCCTCTTTAAGAGATTTAGAGCGCTACCACCAACAACATAGTGTAACTGATGATCTAGGAAGCATATGCCCCTGGGCATTCTTAACAGAAAATGTGAAATTGTTTAGTTGGCCTGGGACTGTGTGTTCAGAAACCTGAAAGAGACAATCAGGATCCTCTGGTCTGGTCCTCTCATTACATCAAAGGTTTTCATTCACAAACTAAGCATCAGCATCATTGAATTTTGCTGTTTTAGCATTTTGTTTTCTGCAGTGGTGCATTTTTAGCAAAGTGGAAAACAAAAATCAGAGAACTAATGTGCTGGTAGCATAGTGATCGTATGGAATATTTAATTTAAGATCCAGGGCTGTGGTTTTTCAGACCTGGCTGTGTATAGTAATTACTTGAGGATCTTTTTTAAAAACTATTAATGTCAAGTGTGTTGTTGCTGTTAAGTGCCATCAAGTCGGTTTCAACCCATAGTGACCCTGTACAGGGTTTCTGAGCCTATAAATCTTCATCTTTCTCCCATGGAGCCACTCGTAGTTTTGAACTGCTGACCTTAAGGTTTGCAGCCCGATTTGTAGCCACTACGCTACTAGAACTCCTTAATGTCAACTATATCCCAGACTAATTAAATCATCAGTGGGTAGGGACTGGACATTGTATTTTTCACAAGTTCTCCCAGTGACTATGCATAGCCAGGGTTGAGAACCACGGGTCTGTTGCTATTGTTTAACCTTCTATAGGATTTTAAGACATTTTTGTTAAAGTTAACCAGCATTTACTTTACTTGTGTATTTTAGGTGCTGTAGATTCTAAATAAAGTGTATTATCGGAATTTTCTGCACTGAAAGTTTAGTCTTGGGGAGATGTTAAGTACTGATTCATAGTGACCCTGTAACATCCATATAAAAAAAAAAAAAAAAGTTATACTAGCATGTTCTTGTTGTTAAGTGCTGTCAAGTAGTTTCTGACTCATAGTTCCCACGAAGATTTAAAGCCTAGAAACCGCTATACAGGGTCACTGTGAGTTGACGACACTTAACAACAATGTGCCAGGTACTGATCTAAGCAATTTATATATACTAACTTATTTAATTGTACGAGGAAGCTACTGGTTTTTCCACCATTTTAGAAAGCGGAAACAAAACCCAGTGCCAGAGAGTTAATTCTGATCTATAGTAACCCTATAGGACAGGAAAGAACTGCTGATCTATAGTAACCCTATAGGACAGGAAAGAACTGCTCAGAGGGTTTCCCCCCTTTTGCCCATTCCAACCATGTCTCAATCCCTGTATCCCAGGGTCCTGTTGCTCCGAGGTTGTACATACATCATTATTTACCTCTGTGCCATGTAGCCTATGCAGTCCTGCCCAATTGTTTTTCCATCCGCCTTGTTCTTCATTCCCCTCCTCCTTCTTGTGTATTGCCCCCCTCCCTAGCACCCAAACTATCCTGTGTCTGTTCCCTATCCCGTGATCCACCTTCCCTCCCCTCACCCCACTCTCCAAACCCCGGTAACCAGCCAAGAATCCCCACCCCCCACCCCCTTTATTATGGGTTCTTTTTTTTCAGTCTTATACAGTAGTGGGCCTATGCAATGTTTCTCCTTTTGTGACTAATTTCACTCAGCGTAATGTCCTCAAGGTTCATCCATGTTATGTGATAGTTTACTGCTTCCTTGTTCTTCAAGGTAGCACAGTATTCATTGTGTGTATGTACCACAGTTTGTTTATCCATTATTCAGTTGATGGGCACTTAGACAGTCTCTATCTTTTTGCTATTGTAAATAGTGCTCCTATGAACATTGGTGTAAACATATGTATTCGTGTTATGGCTCCTATTTCTTGTGGGTAAATACCAAGACTGTCTCTATCTTTTTGCTATTGTAAATAGTGCTGTTATGAACATTGGTGTGAACATATCTATTCGTGTTATGGCTCCTATTTCTTGTGGGTAATTACCAAGTAGAGGAATTGCTGGATCGAATGGTATTTCTATTTCCTACCTTCTGAGGAAGCGCCATATTGCTTTCCAGAGAGGTTGGACCATTTTGCAATCCCACCAGCAATGCAGGAACGTCCCAGTCTCTCCACATCCTTGCCCGCATTTATTGTCCTCTACTTTTGTGATCTTTGCTATTATTGCTGGTGTGAGATGATATCTCATTGTTGTTTTGATTTGTATCTCTCTAATGGCTAGTGATCCATGAACATTTCTTTATATGTTTATTGGCTGCCCAGATCACCTCCTTGGTGAAGTGTCCATTCATGTCCTGTGCCCATTTTTTGTCTTTTTCTTTTAGAGGTGTTGTGTTGTTGTTGTTGTTAAGTGCCATTGAGTCGGTTCTGACCCATAGCTACCCGGAACAGGGTTTCCGAGGCTATAAATCTTTACGGGAGCAGAAAGCCTCATCTTTCTCCCGCCAAGCAGTTGAAATGAGTCCCTTGTCTGATGTGTCATTGCAAAAGATTTTTTCCTATTCTGTGGGTTCCCTTTTTACTCTTTTGGTGAAGCCTTTTGATGCACATAGTTTTTAATTTTTAGTATGTTCCAATCATCTATTTTGTCTACTTTTGTTTGTATGTTGTTGTTGTTGTTAAGTGCCATCGAGTCGGGTCCGACTCATAGCGACCCTGTACAGGGTTTCCGAGGGTGTAAATCTTTACGGGAGTAGAAAGCCTCATCTTTCTCCCGCGGAGCGGCTGGTAGTTTGTATAGTTTTCAAAATGTTTGGTAGTCTGTGTATTCCCTGAAGTAGTGCCCTCACATTTGTCCCTATGTTTTCATTGATGACCTTCATAAGTTTGGTATTCACATTTAGGTTTTTAATCCATGCTGAGTTGATTTTTGTATAAGGCGCAAGGTAAAGGTCTTGTTTCAATCTTTTGCATATCGCTTTCTAGTTCGCCAGCACTGTCTGTTGAAGTCGGAGAATGAGAGGTTTCCAACCTTATTCTTCTTAAGCAGTGCTTTGCTTATCCTAGGTCTCTTTCCATTCCATATAAAGTTTGTAATTGTTTTTCCATCTCGTTGAAGAATGTCATTGGAATCTGGATTGGGATTGCATTACATGTGTAAATTGCTTTGGACAATATTGACATTTTCATGATATTAAATCTTCCTATCCAGGAGCATGGTACATTCTTCCATTTTTGTAAGTCTCTTTTGCTTTCTTGTAGTAGTGTTTTGTAGTTTTCTTTGTATAGGTCCTTTGTTTCTTTGGTTACATTTGTTCCTAGATGTTTCATCCTTTGGGTAGCTATTGTAAATGGTATTGCTTCCCTAATGTCCTTTTCAGTGCTGTCATTTTGGTATAGAGGAATCCAACTGATTTTTGTATGTTGATCTTATATCCTGCCACTGTGCTGAATCTTCCAATGAGGTCTAGTAGCTTTTTACTGAGTTTTTTAGTTTTTCTATGTATAGGATCATATTATCTGCAAATAGAGTTTTACGTCCTCTTTACCAATTTGGATGCCTTTAATTTCTCTATCTTGTCGTATAGATCGTGCAAAGACTTCCAGCACAATATTGAATAGGTGTGGTGACAGAGGGCATCCTTGTCTGGTTCCTGTTCGCAGAGGGAAGGCTTTCAGTTTCTCTCCATGGAGAATAATATAGGCTGTTGGTTTTGTATATCTGCTCTTGCTTATGTTGAAGAATTTCCCTTCAATTTCTACTTTGTTGAGTGTTTTTATCAGGAATGGATGTTGGATTTTTGTCAAATGCTTTTTCTGCATCAATCGATATGATTATGTGGTGCTTTTCTTTTTCTTATATATATGGATTATGTTGATTATTTTTCTGATGTTGGACCATCCTTGCATACCTGATATGAATCCCACTTGATCATGATTTATAGTCTTTTTTGATGTGCTGCTGGATTATTTTGGCTAGGATTTTGTTGAGAATTTTTGCATCTATATTCATAAGGGATACTGGTCTCTGATATTCTTTCTTAGTGACGTCCTTCCTGGTATTGGTATGAGGGTTATGCTTGCTTCATAAAATATATTAGGAAGTTTTCCATCTTCTGTATTCTGGAATAATTTGAGTAGAATGGTGACACCTCTTGCCTGAATATTTGGTAGAACTCACCAGTGAATCCATCTGGACCTGGACTTCTTTTGGTTGGGAGTTTTTTGATGACCTGATCCATTTCATCTTTTGTTATGAGTCTGTTCAGGTTTTCTACTTCACTGTGTATGAGTTTGGGTAGGTCATATTTTTTTAAAAATGTATGCATCTCTTCTAAGTTTTCAAATTTGTTGGAGTGCGACTTTTCATAGTATTCTGTTAGTTTTTATCCTTTTGATTTCGTTTGGTTCGACTGTAACATCGCTCATATGGTTTCTAGTGCATGTTATTTGTGTCTTCTACCTCTTTTCTTAGGTTTGCCAGTGGTCTATTATTTTTTTAGTCCTTTGAAAGAACCAGTTTCTTGTCCTATTGATTCATTCTATAGTTTCTCTGTTTGCTATCTCATTAATTTCTGCTCTAATCTGTGTTATTTTTTCTCTTGGTGGCTGTAGTTTCCCTCTTTCGGTCTGTTTCTAATTGTTGTAGATGCTGTATTAATGTGTTAATTTTGGTTCTTTCTTCTTTTTGGATGTGTGCGTTTATTGCAATAAATTGTCCTCTCAGCACCGCTTTCGCCGTGTCCCAAAGATTTTGGTATGTTGTGTTTCGTTCTCATTTGTTTCTAGGAACTTTGTGAGTTCACGTTTAATTTCTTCTACTACCCAGTCGCTTTTCAACAGGGTGTTACTCAGTTTTCATGTATTTGACTTGATTTCCTTGGTCTTCCTATTGTTGATTTCTAATTTGATAGAATTGTGGTCTGGGAAAATGCTGTTGTATTTTGATATTTGTAAACATATGGAGATTTGTTTTGTGACCTAACACATGGTCTTTTCTGGAGAATGTTCCATGTGTACTGGAAAAGAGTGTGTATTGTGCAGTTGTTGGGTTGAATGCTCTGTACACATCTGTGAGGTCCAGTTGTCTGATTGTGTTGTTTAGTTCTTCTGTGTCTTTGTCAAGTTTCTTTCTGGTTGTTCTATCCATTTTTGAAAGTGGTGGATTAAAATCTCACACGATTATGGATTCATCTGTCTCTTCAAATCTATTAGAGTTTTACTTAAATATTTTGGAACTCTTTGATTGGGAGCACAGATATTTATTATGGTTATGTCATCTTGTTCAATTGTCCCTTTAATCATGAGATAATGTCCATCTTTATCTATTATGCTGGTTTTTGCCTTAAAGGGTATTTCATCAGAGATTGGTACTGTCACTCCTCTCTTCATTTTTCATTGCAATTGTTGTTGTTAGGTGCCATCGAGTCAGTACAGACCCATAGTGACCTTATGCACGGCAGAAAAAACACTGCCCAATCCTGGGCCAACCTCACTACTATTGCCATGCTTGAGTCATTCGATACTGCCACTTGACCAATCTATCTGGTTGGGGTTATCCCTCTTTTTCTCTGACCCTCCACCTCACCAAACATGATATCCTTCTCCAGCAACTGGTCTCACCTGACAATATGTCCAAAGTATGAGAGATGAAGTTTGGCCATCATGGCCTCCAAGGAGCACTCTGGCTGCACTTCTTCCAACACAGATGTATTGTTTCTTTTGGCAGCCCATGACACTTTCAATATTCTTCTCCAACACCATAACTCAAAGGCATCAATTCTTCTGCTTATTCCCTGTCCAGCTTTCACATCCATATGTTGTTGTTCTTGTTATGTGTCGTGGAGTCGGTTCCGACTCATAGCGACC
>NW_006408527.1:8199275-8210820 GCF_000296735.1 Chrysochloris asiatica | reverse complement strand
GTGAGTGTTGATAGTTGATCCAAGAAGAATGAAGTCCTTGGCAACTTCAATCTTTTCTCCATTACTAAGAATGTTGTTTATTGGTCCAGTGGTGAGGACTTTTGTTTTCTTGACATTGAGATGTAATCCATACCGAATGCTGTGCTCTTTGATCTTCATCAGTAAATGTTCATTGCAATTAGCTTGGTATATTTTATTCCATCCTTTGACTCTTTATCTGTTTTTGTCTCTGTGTGTAAGATGTGTCTCTTGCAGACAGCATATTGAAGGATCTTGTTGTTTCTTATCCATTCTGCCACCCTCCATCTCTAAACTGGTGCATTTAATCTGTTTGCATTCAGTGTTATTATTGATATGTATTGATTAATTGCTGCCATTATGTTTTTTGTGTGTGTGTGTGGTGTTGCTGCTCTCTTTGTTCTGTGTGCCTTCCTTTGCTGAGTTCATACTTTTTGTGTACTTTCTTGAGAGTTTCCTCATAGTTTTAATGTTTCCATGTTCTTCTTGGATTTTCATTTTCTTGGTATGTTGTGAAGTGTTAATTTTCTTTGAGGATATCGTAGAGTCCATTCATTTTTCCCTCCATTTAGTACAGTCTGTTTTGTGCTGTAATCTACCTGACGTTCTCACCATCTGGATCTCTGTTCCTACATGTTTGTCTTCTTCTACATTGTAATTGTTTTGATCTTAGACTCACCTCCCAGATTCTCTGAGGTTGTTCTTATAGTTTTGTTCTGTTCTTGGCTCTTCCTTATGTCAATTTAGTTCTGGGAGGTGCTGCCACGTATGTCAATCTCTGGTTGTTGTCTGTTCTTTTTGGTTCTCAGTCCACAGAACTCCCTTTAGGATGTTTTGTAGCGCAGGGTTGGCTTTGGCAAAATCCCTTAGCTTCGGTTTATCCTGGAATGTTTTGATTACACCATTGAATTTATTGATAGCTTTGCTGGATAAAGGGTTCTTGGTTGACAGTTTTTTTTCTCTCAGGGTTTTATCTATGTCTCCCCATTGCCTTCTTGCTTGCATGGTTTCTGCTGAGAGATCCGAGCTTAATCTGAGTTGCTTGCCTTTATATGTAACACTTCTCTTTTCCCTAGCTGCTTTCAGCATTTTGTCCTTATCTTTGATTTTAGCGAGCTGGATTATGACATGTCTCGGTGATTTTCTTTTGGGTTCTATCCTTCTTGGGGTTCGTTGAGCTTCTTTACTGTTTATCTTTTCACTTTTCAGGATGTTAGGGAAATTTTCTTCCAGCAGTTCTTCAACTGTTTCCTCTGTGGACTTGTGTGGTTCTTCCTGTTCTGGATGCTCATAATTCTTAAGTTATTCCTCTTAATGTTGACCAATATGAATCTTAGACCTTCTTCAGGTTTTTTTATACTTTTTTCTGTTTGTTCTTCTATCTTAGAGTTGTTGAGATATTTGTCTTCCAGCTCACTAGTTTTGCCTTCCATCTCTTCTATTCTACTCCTTTGCTCTTTCAGTGTATTGTCTGTTTCTGATATTCTGTTATTGATTGTTTGGACCTCTTCCTTAGGTGCTGTATTATTTGATTGTTCCTGTAGCGCTTTCGTAACTTTTCCCCCTTATTTTTATCCAGTCCATTGTAAATGTTTTGAAACATTTTATATTCATTTTTCTGAATTCCTCTTCAGGCATTTCCAAGGTATGCCCTCTTTCCAGAATGGAGTCCAGGTCTACCTCTAGGTTATTTGTCTCAGAAATTTTATCTTGTTTCTGGACATGTGCTGATATGGTCATCTGCTTTTGCTTCTTGAACATGTTTAGTGTTTATCTGTGGCCTTAATATTTGATCGAGTGTGTGTTTTGGTATTTTGTATGTTTTCTGATTGCTTCCAGGGAGATGTGGTCAGGATGTGGGCTTCATTTTCACTCTTCTTATTGCTTAACTCAGAGTAACTTTCACAGGTGTTGTCTGCCTTCCTGGTATATGGCAGTTGGTATTGGTTCTTGCCTGGATTTTGATGTTTTATAGAGTGTGATTATAGCTTGACTATAAGGCAGCAGTTTCTGCCTTTTCTTAGGTAATATAGGGAGAGAAAGCATCCCCCAAAGGTAAAAGGGGGAGCATAAAACAGCAACAGCAAAAAAAAGAAACAGAAAAAAAACCCACCAAAAACAACAACAACAAAACTAGATTGGATACTGTAGTCTAACATTGCAGAGGAGGGAGAGAAGGGAATGGGGGGATATCTGTATCCTAATATGAGTATGACTTTAATGTCCTCTTCCAGCGTTTTGTCTTCAAGACCATCTGGTAAATTTCAAGATGCCACAGTTGGTTGTTATGCTATACCTCAGGATGTAACTTAATGTTCGGCCTGTTTTGTTTTTAAACCCTCTTTCCCTCTCCACACCCCTTGTTCTGGCCTTTTCCCTATTAAAAAACAGTTCATGGCCAAGAGTATGTGTGCATGTGTGGCAGAAGAACCCTCCAGTGGTGGGGTTGGGGGATGTACACTCGCTCAGGCACCTCCTTTACTCACCAGAATGGAGGTGCGTAATGAGTCTCCAGTAGGGGGCCCAATGAACAGATACAAAAAAACAAAAACAAAAACAAAAAAACAGAAAATCAGAACAAAGCAAAACCAACAAAGTGTATTGTCTACCTTTGCTCCAAGGTTCCCACAGCGTTATTCCATGGCCTGTTCCCGTTTGGTCTTGCCGTTTGGTCTCACCCAAGTTGTTGGCTCTGGGCCACTGAGCCCGGCAGAGTCAAAAGTATGCTATTTCTTACTTCCGGTACAAGTTCCACCAGCTACAAGCCTTCATACTTTTCAAAAAATCCTACCTATGTGGTTCAGAGTTTTGGAGCTCTGCCCTGAACCTGCTTCGCCTGGTATTCTGTGGTATTGCTGATGGCAAACTTCACAGCACCTCTACCCTATCTGCCATCAAGCCCCACCTCTACTCAAATACGTTTTGTATAGCAAGCACACAGGAAGAGCTGGAAAAAATTACAGGGATGCTGAAAATCAAAAACCAAATTCCCTACCACTGAGTTGATTCTGACTTATAGCGACCATATAGAATAGAGTACAACTGCCCCATGGGATTTCCAAGACTACAAATCTTTATGGAAATAAACTACCACATCTATCTCCATTCGAATGCCTGGGAGCTCAAAATCACCGACTTTTCAGTTAGTAGCTGAGTGCTTTCACCACTGGTGGCACAGTGGCTAAAACACTCAGCTACTAATTGAAAGGTTAGCAATTTGAACTCCATTAGGGACGTACCCCATTAGGGATACTGAAGCATACTTCAATATGTCATCATTATGTATAGGTGACAACTGCAGATAAAGCCATCCTTTATGCAGCAGTCAGAAATGAAATGGTAAAGGCTTTGGGTCACCTCTAAATATGAGAGAGGATGTTAAACAATTAAGTCTCCTCATATAAATAATGGAACTGAAAATCAAAAACTTGTCTTAACATATTGTTATAATTAGATTTATTTTACTGTAATTAGGTTTTCTTGACTTCCAACACATTGGTCTTTTTTTGCATGTAAAACAATTATAATTGTTTTATATTATGATTATAATAAAAACATAATTTATGTTATATAAATTATAATATAAATATAATTATAATTGTTTTGCATTATAATTCTAATATAATGCCATTGAATTGAATACATGTATGATCATAGAAGTAAGCGATACTAAGTAAAATTTTAATTCAGTGAGCTTTTGATACTGTAAAAGTCTCCTATTATAAGATTTCTTGAAAGATGACTTTGGCTTTTTTTCTTTCTTTCTTTCTTTTTTAATACCTGGACTCTGAATTATTTTACTTTGCTATATTATAAAGAGTAAACCTGGAAAAATGAGAATAATTGTATGTCATTATTTTGTTACAGTGGATGAGTATATTGCAATTGCAAAGGAAAAACATGGCTACAATGTGGAGCAGGTATGTACAGAAATAGCATTAACGCTTTGCCTCAGTATTTACCAGATGCAAAGAACATCTAATGATAGTTTCTGGCCAAAGAAAGTACATACACATACATTCAACCAACTTTACGTTGTTTGCTGTTAAGTGCCGTCAAGTCATTTCCGACCCACAGTGACCCTGTATAGGGTTTTCAAGAAGCAGCTGGTAAGCTTGAACCCAACTCTATAGATACCACAAAGAATCTAACAAAGCCTGACCTTTTCAGTATTAGGAATTGTTGCATTTTACTCATCTCAAAGGTGAGCACTTGTTTTGCAACACCTATGTTTCTTATTCTGCTTTGAGTTCTGAAAGTATGTGAAAGCCTTCAGGATTACTCTAGCAGATACTCCAAAATGAGAAAGAAGTTACATGAATAGAATTTTAAATCTTTTTTTTTTTTTAAGTTTACAAACGTAGGTAATTTTCTTTGACATTTTATATGAAGAGGTCTAAAAGTTAAACTTGTCATTTAAAGAAATATTTAAGACTTTTTCAAAAGTTTAAATGAAATAATTCATGAGGTGTTTTGTTTTTTTTCTTTTTTTTTTTTTAATGTTTTATTGTGAATTATGTGGTAGTTTACATGGGAGAACATTAGTTTTTCATTCATCCTATCGTATTTCGTTTCATTGCCATGGTTACAATCCCCTCCATGTATCATCAACCAACTAAAGGGTATACACTACAAGCCGGCTCCCCGGTCGTCAGCACACAGCCCCTCTCCTTCTCTGGGTCTAAAGTCCCCAACTGCTCCATCTCTCCACTTCATCATCTCTACCTCCATCTCAGGCATCACTGCTTCTCTGGGTAGGATCCCACTCTCCACTCTTCTCCCTTGATGGTCCCAGGGACCTCTGCTCCTAGACTGCAAAGTTAATCACTCCCTCAAGAGGTTGTGTTTTGTTTTTGTTTTTTCTTTCCTTCTCTGTTAGATGACGTAAAAAGACCATGTATCTAGTTCATTATTTCTAGTCATAAGGGTGTGGGGAACATGGAGAAAGGGAATAAAACTTCCTAAATCTGATTTCAACTAAGTGTGCCAGTCTTCATCAGAGTTCATCATAAAGTCATTCTATTGGTTTTTATAGAGTAGGGAAGGTGTGTGTAACTTACATCATCAGAATGATTTCACAGGGTAACATCACATATGTGACACTGCGGCATTTTTTTCCAAATGGCATTCATCTTTTGGTGTGGATTTGTTAGTCCTTAATTGTATATTTTGTTTTTAAGCCTTGACTTTCTGTTTAAGACATGTTTAAGAAAATTATTCCTTTAAAATGCAACTGCCCATATGTTTCAGAAACTAACTTCCCAGATCACTACTTAGGAAGTTGTGTCTCGTTTTAAAAAGTATATTTATCTTCTAAGTAATATTTAATACCTTTTAATAAAAGTGTTGTTGTCATTGTGTGACCTTGAGTCAGTTCCGACTCAGCAACCCAAGAGTGACTGGTGGGTTTCACCTGTGGGTGTGAACTGCCAACTTTGTGGTTACCAGTCCAGTGCTTGTCCTACAGATACTCATAATAAAGACCTACTGTTTTATAATAGAGAGGAAATTTATGGAATTGTTGGAAGTTGTCCATTTCAGGCTTTCCAATGACTTGGTGATTAAGTAAGTCATTTCAGTTGTTGATGTGACTTGACTAATCTAGGTATATATAAAAAGCTCTGAAAAATATTAATTTGTTAAAGTCATAGTTGAGATACTCTTTCTTCTAGTGTTTCATCCATAATATATGTCCGAAAGTTAAAATTTCAATATCTCTCTATTGAATTCCCCCTTTACTGAGCACTTTTGGTTTCAGGCTTCACTCAAGTATTGATTCCTGGATATTTTCCTGTTATAATATTTTTTCATACTTTGACAAATGGATAATATGGGTGAAAGTCTTGATATGAGCCTACAAATCTGCTTTAGTATTTACAGTAGTCACTCTCCTCAGCTCACTGTTTTTCCTAGATTCTGCAGCAAATATGGTATGTAAGAACAGTCACTGTTCTGAGGCCCTGATTTAAAAGAAATCACTAAATGAGCTCTCCTACCTGTGCACCCTTGATTAAAAGCCCCAAACTGTGAGTGTATTTTCAGTTGAACTTGCAGGCTTAACATTTTAATCTAATTTGTATTGAACTTTCTTAAGTGTGATGAAACATAAGCCCATTAAAACCAAAGGGGAATGATTTCTCTTCAAAGGCACTTGGCATGTTGTTCTGGCATAAACATAACATTGAGAAGTCCCTTGCTGATCTCCCTAATTTCACTCCCTTTCCGGATGAGTGGACAGTGGAAGATAAAGTCCTATTTGAACAAGCCTTTAGTTTTCATGGGAAGAGCTTTCACAGGATTCAGCAAATGGTATGGTAATTTTGGTCTTATTGTGATTTATACTTGAATGACATCTTGTGCTTTTAAGTATTAATTATTAAATATACAACAGTTTTCCAACGTTATTTGTTTTAAAATGTTTTGAAATAGGTGTATTTGCATACAATCCTATTTTCTACAACCACTGAAATGCATGATATTATATGCTATTTCACAATAACTATTTATTTTTACTTTAATGTGTGTATAATAGTTATTAAATATATTTGCAGTTCCAGGGGCCAGAGGAAGAATCGTAACTTTAATTTTGAAATGTTTCATTTTTTATCTTTAGAACTTTGTTTTCTAAAATACACTTTTGGCTATGAAAGCCCATTTTTAAAAATGTCATTATTTCAGTATTGTGCAGGTGCTGCTGTTTCTTTGTTTTTAAGAAGAAAAGCTGTATATATTTCTGATGCTTACATTTTCATTTTGTGTCAAGATAATATAAACCTGAGAAATTGTGCAATAAACTATTTTAACCTGAGTGGATGGAATTTAGACAGGGTTTTCAAATATGTCTAGATGTTTTACATAATCAAAGAGTAAATTTTTAACAAGGAGTGCACAGCCTTGTTCACCAGTATGACAGACAGATCAATGCATGGTCATTAGTCATATTAATACCCAAAATTTACTGTTAAAGAGTTGAGTGCTCTTCTTGAAAAGAGTTTAAGTAAAAGAAGGTCACATATATGGTCACATATATGATTCCATTTATTGACATCTTCATAATAGATAAAACCATAGAAATACAAAGTGGTTACCAAGAGATGGGGGTAGGAGAAATGGAGAGAACTTGGTAATGGGTACAGGCTTTCTTTTTGGAGTGATGAAAATGGGCTAGAATTACAAACCATGGTTACAACATAGCATACTAAAAACCAATGAATGGTACACTTCAAAATGGTCACGTTTATAGTATATGAATTTTAATTTAAAATCTTCTCAATTTAAAGAATTCTTGATTTACAGAGCGGGAAAACTTCAGTCACTTTGTAAAGAAAACAAATACTGAATACTAACATGATTGTGCCGGGGGACTTCTGGAGCTATTCTGACTGTTAGGTTGTGATCACTTCCCCTCCAGGAACAAATAGGAATATTCTTTCAGAAATGTCAGTGACATACGTATGACAGGGCATGATGACAGTAACAGCACTATTTAGCTCTATAACTAATAAAAGTACTTATAAGCATCTTTTCATGCATGCTTTAATGTGCTGTATAGCTAGTTTAACATGTGTTTTTGTTGTTGTTGTTATTGTTTGTTTTTTAAGCTTCCAGATAAGACAATTGCAAGCCTTGTAAAATATTACTATTCATGGAAAAAAACTCGGTCTAGGACAAGTTTGATGGATCGCCAGGCTCGTAAACTAGCTAATAGACATAATCAGGGTGACAGGTATGTTGAATGCCTTTATATAATTGCATTGTTGGGGACTCTGCATTGAGTTGCTTTTATCTCCTAAGGCAGAAAAAATTATCACATTATGTTGTAAATACTTATATCCTTACATTCTGTTTCTACTCTGACAGGAAGAGCTGAGTGGTCAGAAACCTTAATAGTAAGAACTCTATTGAACTCTTTAGATGTTAATCATAACCAGTAAACATCCCATCTGAATTGTGTTTGAGCTGTGTTTAGCAGTAATCACAAATGTTTCCTTTTAGTATTGATATAGTTAATACATATATTTAGAATACATTCTTTGAAAGATCCTCCTTCCACCATTGCCTAAATATCTGGAAGTCCTCATTATTGTAGCTGAACCTTTCTAATAGCATAAAATCATTTTGTTTACTGGGTTTTGTCTGTCTTTATCCTCCAGCCAGAGAACTAAAATATGTTCGTGTTCTCTTGCCCAATAATATTTTGTAAGCCCTTTTCCAACTGAGTCTGTCTCTCTCTCTTTCTTAGCTAGAGATGTTTGCTAAATGATTCTATATGCCCAAAAGGTTGAATATTATCTAAACACTACAAAATCTAAATTACAAGTTCATCTTCCGAAAGGCAGCTGTTGTTATATTGAAAAATATTTTTAAATTATTAAGGTATATTGAAGTTAGATAATAACAATCGAACAGAATTAAAAGGAGGGAATTAAGTTTTTTTCTAATCTTTATTTCTTCCTAGTGATGATGATGTGGAGGAAACACACCCAATGGATGGAAATGATAGTGATTATGATCCTAAAAAAGAAGCCAAAAAAGAGGTAATGATAACCATTAGAGTACTTGTAATTGTTCTACAAATCCACTCACGAAGAATGAATAGTACTTCTTATTGAAAGAAACTTTTTTTAATATATAATAGTTTAGAGAAAACCAGTTGCTATCCATTTAACTCTGACTCATGGTGAACCCCGTATGTATCAGAGTAGAACTGTGCCCTATAGGGTTTTCAATGACTGATGCTTTCAAAGTAGTTCACCAGGCCTTTCTTCTGACGCTTCTCCAAACATTGGCCACTGAGCATGTTAACCATTTATACTACTCAAGGACTCCATATAATAGTTTAAGAGGGTGGTATATGTTCTATGCTAGCTCGAAGTTTTTGGAACTAGGCGCTATCTAGGACCCCAGTTAGCAAGTGGTCTAAGTGATGTTGGTTACTTTATCCACTCAGAAGTGTAAAAGCCCTGCCACAGGCAATGGTCTTTCATGCATAGAAAACATACACAGCCACCCTTAGATGAGGGTTTTTCTTGGAAACATTTTGTCCACTCCATGTTTTAGCAGATCAGACATTAGTGGTGTACCTACAGGAGCCCTGGTGGCACTGTTGTAACACACTTGGCTGCTAACCAAAAGGTCAGCTATTGGAACCCATCAGCCACTCCATGGAAGAAAGATGTGGCAGTCTGTGAAGATTTGTAGTCTCTGGGGCAGTTCTGCTCAACACTATAGGGTCACTATGAGTAGGAATTGACTCAACAGCAATGGGTTTGTTCACTTGGTTTTGATTAGTATACTGGCTACTGGGGTATATTGACAGTGGTGAAATTTGAAATTCTGTACATTGCCTACCAGAACCTCTACCCCACATAAAACTTAGCAGCTAACTTCACTTTCTTCTCTACATAAAATAACAGGCAGATTGTTGTTGTTGTTAGGTGCCCGCAAGTCAGTACCAACTCATAGTAACCCTATGCACAACAGAACAAAACACTGTCCGGTCCTGGGCCAATCTCACAATTGTTGCCACGCTTGAGCCCATTGATGCTGCCATTTGGCCAATCCATCTCATTGGGGGGGTCTTCCTCTTTTTCTCTGACCCTCCACCTTACCAAACATGATATCCATCTCCAGCAGCTGGTCCCTCCTGACAATATGCCTGAAATATGAGAGACGAAGTTTGGCCATCTTAGCCTCCAAGGAGCACTCTGGCTGCACTTCTTCCAACACAGATCTGTTGGTTCTTTAGGCAGCCCATGGCACTTTCAATAGTCTCCTCCAACACCATAACTCAAAAGCATCAGTTCTTCTGTGGTCTTCCATATTCACTGTCCAGCTTTTGCATGTATATGAAATTATTGAAAATACCATGGCTTGGATCAGGCACACCTTAGTCCTCAAGCTGACATCTTTGCTCTTCAATACTTTAAAAAGGTCTTGTGCAGCAGATTTGCCTAATGCAATGCGTCGTTTGATTTCTTTTTTTTTTTTTTAATGTTTTATTGTGAATTATATGATAATTTACATGAAAGAACCTCAGTTCCATATTCATTCCATCGTATATCATTACATTGCCATGGTTCCAATCCCCTCCATGCATCGTCTTCCGACCAAAGGGCATATCCTATTAGTCTGTGCTCTACCCTCCTCCCTACCCCTCATTCTTCGGCCCACAGTTCCTTTCCCTCTCTGGATCCAAAGTCCCCAGCTACTTCATCCCTCCATGTCATCATCTCTATCTCCATTTCAAGCATCCCCGGTTCTCTGGGTGGGGTCCAGTTCTCGGCTCTTATCCGTTGGTGGTCCCAGAGACCTCTGCTCCTAGACTGGAGAAATAATCGCTCTCTTCTTTGCTACAAAACACCTACCCTTGCATTTCCAACACGCACAATCCATCTTGATAACCATTATTCACTACAGTATCATACAGTTACCCATCTGTATTTCATTTCATCAGCTCCACCTAGACAAATTGGATAGTACTCACTGGTGATTCTGCCTTCCTCCATGCCCCCTAGCTCTAGGTTCCCTCTTGAAAGCTTGTAAGCCAGTTATTTCTTGCCTTTGTAGTCCCTCCCTCCCCATTTGGATATCCAGTGTCCAAGTTGCCCCTCTCTTCTCTGTGTGGAGGGGGTGGGAATATTTCTTGCTGTAAGGATTTATCGCCTCTTTTGTGTCACTGCATTCGTATGCATAGGTCAAGTTTATCAGCTTGGATCAGCTCAATCTTCTTTCCCCCTCCCCCTCTTTCTTCTCCTGGTTGAGCT
Source organism: Chrysochloris asiatica (assembly GCF_000296735.1). Classification (NCBI taxonomy): domain Eukaryota; kingdom Metazoa; phylum Chordata; class Mammalia; order Afrosoricida; family Chrysochloridae; genus Chrysochloris; species Chrysochloris asiatica. The sequence continues at coordinate 8,200,036 of NW_006408527.1, read as the reverse complement.
CTGATCATCCAGTCATCCAGTCCCGGTCACATGGGTGTCATCTGCAAGTGTGGGTGTTCTTGTGCACATGCCCTCTGTTCTCATCAGCTGGCAGCTCCATTCTCCACTTGAGTCCTCCATGGCCACGTCACAGACTCTGAGCCCAGGAGTCCTCGGGTCTCCTCCCACTGCTTGCCAACTAGGTCGCCAACTGGGTCCAGAGAAGCCCTCTGAATATTGTGAGGCTTAGCTCGCCGCTTCATTGCTGCCTTTACCCCATTTCTCCCCAACGGTGATGCATGTGTTTACCAATCCGAGCGTGCATTTCCACAGAGTCTCAGTTTTGGGGAGGAGCCTACATTGGTGGGACCCGACCGACTGCCCCAGTGTCTCCTAGGGGAGCGACCCGTTTGTTCCCATAGTAGCAGTCCATCTCTCTCCATTGTGTCATATTTTTCCTGTAGGTCTTCCATTCGAGATGTGTCTTTTGTTCTTCTCACCATTCCAGGCTCCTCAGCTAGTCCCTTCAAGTGGGGATTTCTCATCTCTGGTGATCTGGATGTGGTTCTGGTTTCTACCTATAGTTTTATGTATTGGAAGGGCTCCACAGAAAGCCTCGTTCACCCGGTACGCTGTAGCCCTGTTTTAGGTATTCCAACCAGTTAAAGGCAGAAGATGCACTTACAAGCCTTCTAATGTGATGTTTCTGACTATTCCTTTCTCTCCCCCTCCAGTGTCTACTCTATATTATAATGCAAGGGAAACCAAGATTCAAAAAAACA
>NW_006408527.1:8146280-8193610 GCF_000296735.1 Chrysochloris asiatica | reverse complement strand
GTAGCTTAATATAAGTATGTTTTTAAAGTCCTAACTCTCTTTCAGTCACTTCTGCCCTCCTCTCCCTTCTGTTAGGTGCTGTCTAGTCAATTCCGACCCATAGCGACCCAGTATAGGGTCTCCGAGGAGCGGCTGGTGGACATGAACCACCGACCCTGCAGTTCAAAAGACTTTGCAATGCGTCACCTCAGCCCACAGTGCTGTGCTGGACTCCTCTCAAACCAGTGAAAAAAAAGCAGACCAAATACGACGCTTATCCGCGTCTCCCGTATAGGGTTTCAGAGGAGCAGCTTGTGAGCTTGAACCACCGACCTTGCAGTTCAAAAGGCTTTGAAGTGGCACCTTAATCCACAGTGCTACAATGGGACACCTCTCAAACCAGTGAAAGTAAGCTGACCAAATAGGACACACATTTGCATCTCCTGTATAAGGTTTCCGATGAGTGGCTGGTGAGCTTGAACCACCAGCCTTGTCCCACCAGCCTTGTCGTTCAAAAGAATTTGCAGTGCAGCGTCTTAACCCACAGCACTTTGCTGGGCTCCCTCTCAAACCAGTGAAGAAAAGCAAACCAAATCCACGTCTCAGCTTGGTCTGAGTGTGTGAGTTCCTGGCAGAGGAAACCGCCAGTGGTGGGGGTGGGTCATGGCCACTCGGTTAAGACCCCACCTCCATTCACCCAGATATATGTGGGCAAACCTTGAGGTCACCTATTCCCAACATCAAAGAAGAAAAATAAAATCGGAACCACCTAAAATCGGTAAAGCACACCGTGCACCTATTTTTTTTTTTTTTTCCCAAAATGTTTCTGCAGAGTGTTTACACAGTGTCTCTGTGGCCCCTATTTAGTCCCGCCGCTTCTTTTTCTAGCCCAGGATGTGGGCTCAGGCCTCCGAGCCTGGAGGCGATTTCCCGCCTCAGCTCCAAATTCCACAGGCTGTAAGCCTTCAAGTCATTAAACTATTCCTGTCTCTGTGGGTCTGAATTTTGGAGTTCTGTCTTGCCTCTTTTGCCTGGAATTCTGAGTTATTGCTGACAGCTACCTTCACTATGCCTTCACCCTAGTCGCCAGCAAGCTCTGCCCTCCCTGCTTCTTCAGTAAGTCTGTAATGTCCTTACTCTGTTTCAGGCCCTTGTGAGTTCTGCCGCTTGTTGAAATGCTGTGGAGTGGCTTATGACCCATAGCGACCCAGTATAGGGTTTCCAATAGCAGCTGTTGAGCTAGAACCACAGTTCTTGCAATTCAAAAGTCTTTGCAGTCTGGCGGATTAAACCACAGCAGGGGTGCTTTGTTACTGGTGTTAAGCTGCTACTCAAGGGTGTGCTACTCAAGGGCGTCTCAGCTTGGGCTGGACCAAACCTTGATGCTTTGATGGGCAGGCCTGAGGCTAGGAGGCTGGGCAGAGGGCTGGCCTAGGCCGAAGAAGTTGGGGATGGGCTTGGTGCTTGCAGGCAGATGGTGTCTGTTTTTGATGATGTCTAAAATGCCTCTTTTTGTCTCTCTGTGCTTTGAGCCCCCCAATTTTCCCTATATACACACCGGTAATGCCTAACATGGAAATGAGGACCCCCCTGGGATGGACTATGTTGGTTCCTGTGGCCCCGCTAGCTCTCTGAGAGCGTCTGCCCTTTGAATGGGTCTGCTCAAGCCCTGCTAAGTTCTGCAGTGGACGTGGCCGTCCCCGGAGTAGGAGCCCGGAGCAGGCGGGTGGAAGTTCAAAATGCTCGTAACTCCCCAATAGTGTGATCCTTCAAAAAAACAAGTTCATAAAGTTGAAGCCGAATGTTTTATGTTTGCCCAAAAGCTGTCTGTATACCAGGTGGGGGCCCCCCTTTGTGATACCGCCCCCTACTTTCTCCCGAGCCCGTGTACTGTGCTGCCCGGTCAGGGAAGCGCTGAAAGTCCCCTTGTTTGATTTCTTGACTACTGCTTCCATGAGTGTTGATAGTTGATTGAAGAAGACTGAAGTCCTTGACATCAGTCTTTTCTCCGTTGGTAAGAGTGTTTTTTATTGATCCAATGGTGAGGATTTTTGTTTTCTTTACATTGAGATGCAATTCATACTGAAGGCTATGGTCTTTGAACTTCATCAGTAAATATTTTAAGTCCTCTTCACTTTCAGCAAGCAAGGTTGTCTCATCTGCATATCGCAGGTTGTTAATGAGTCTTCCTCCAATCCTGATGCCACTTTTTTTTTTTTTTTCCATATAACCCAGTTTCTTGGATTATTTGCTCAGCATACAGATTGATTAAGTATGGTGATAGAATACAACAGGCAGGAGCACTTTTAAATTCTAGTCCTTGCCTTAACCTCGGTGCTACCATACTACCCTGTTTATTTTATTGCATTTGTACTTGTTCTTATTGTTAAGTGCTGTCGAGTAGATTCCGATTCATAGTGACCCTGTATAGCATTTTTGAGGAGCAGCTGGTGAGCTTCAACTACCGACCTTGCAGTTCAAATGGCTTTGAAGCCTGGCGCGTTAACCCACAGCGCCACACTAGCACTTGTTGTTGTTGTTGTGAAGTGCCTTCGAGTCGGTTCCGACCCATAGCGACCCTGTACAGGGTTTCCGAGGGTGTAAATCCTTACAGGAGTAGAAAGCGCATTATAATTTTTGTATTTTCCCCACTAAGCTGTAAACCCTTTGAAGCCCGGACTGAGTTAGCCATTTTGGAGCTCTGGTAGCATAGTGGTTACGAATTGGGCTGCAAACCACAAGGTCAGCAGTTCGAAACTACCAGCTGTTCCACGGGAGAAAGATGAGGCGTTCTGCTCCCGTAAAGATTCACAGCCTTGGAAACCCTGTACAGAGTCACTATGAATCAGAATTGACTCCACGGCACATAACAACAACAAAGCACTTTGCACAGTAGCTGGCATAGATATGGCAGATACCCACTAAATGTTGAACAAACTGTGTGTGCTTGAATCCTTCTCTCGCTCCAGTTTCACATTAAGTAGAGTCCTTTTTCTTATTCTGAACAGTCTTTGCTGCTTAACTGATCTTATCCGTCCCTTCACACCTTTGGGACTTTATCACTTATGCTGTCTCTCTGCCATACTGTCACCTTTTCCATTGCTGCTTTAAAAGTATGTTCAGGTCTTCCATTTAAAAACATCATTTTCTCTTAATCGCTCATCTTTGAAACTGTAGCTGTGCTATTTACCTCATTCTTGAGTTTGCTTTAGTCGGGCTGCAGAAGCCCCACTGTTACTGGGGTTACTAGTGACTTCCTCACTGCCATACCTTGGGATTGTACCCGCTCTTCACTTCCCTGCATGATTAGGGTTCTAAGATCCAGATCATTATGTGAGTCTGCTTTATTCTAGAGTCTTAGGCCTCCCAGTCTACAGCACTGGTGTCTGTCACACATATCCTCACTGGGCACCCCTCTCCCTTCCTACCACTGAAGAGGTGGTTGGGTGTTGCCCACCTCCTCTTGCAGCCCCTCCCTCTTGTGTGATCCCCCTTCCTTCTCCCTCCTCCCCTTATTGACTTTCTTGGCACCTTTATGTCCTCCCCTGGTCTCCTGCTGAATGCCTCTGACCTCATATCATCCATCCCTCCATAATTCTGTACCTTCTGTGACCAGACCAAAACAGCCTTCATCCCTCATGTGACCTCTGGTGTATCATTTGAAGTGGCATGCAGAGGGTGCCCTGGGCCCTGCTGAAACCCTGCATGGGACACAGACCACCGGAGGTTCCACTTGACGATTTTTTTCAGAGTTGTTGAAAATTCTAAATGTCAGATAACAAGGGGTTGATATTGAGGAATAGATGTATTCATTGTGTCCTACTTGTCTTTATCATTTCATGTTCTTGACTCCTCCTTTCTTCCTGAAAATCTCTGACTTTTATAATACCATCCTCTGATTCTTTTTTAACTTGATAGCCATTGTGTCTCAATTTTAGTAGCTTCTGTTTCTCTATTCATTTTTATTCTCTCTCTCAAATAACTGGAATTTGTCGTCTTCTCTCACTTCTAGATTACTAGCTTATTTTATAGGTTCTTCTCTTTTCTCTGAATTGCTGCAATAGTTGTCTATCCTAACATCTTTCCATGCCTTCCTTCAGGTTCTTCATATCATCACTTCAAGACCATTTTCTTACCCTGTTGCCAAAGCAATCTTTTGAAAACCATGTCAGCAACTTGAAACCCCTTCAGGACTTTACCTGTAGGATAAAACACAAGTACTTTCTGCGTAGTCATTTCCCACTCCACCCTACACATTTCAAATGATTAACACTGTTTTCTACATATCTTCAGTTCTCTGGCATTTGTCCCATAGTTACGTTGCTCTCTCTTTTGTTTTATTTATTTATTTTTAATTCCCTTCCCAAACCTGTCTTGAAAACTCATAACTATAAGATCTGGCTTCTCTATGAAATCTTTTTGTGCCCTTTATTGAATTAGCCACCTCCTTATTTTTATTTAAGTCTGTTACAGTACTAACAGTTTACTCAGCGTCTCCCTTCCCCATCTGCCCATCCTTGGTGGTGAGCTCTGTAGAGTAACAATTTTGTCTTAACTATATTCTTAGTCCCATGCCTAGTACGTAGTAAGCATTCACTAAAACTTATCAGAACGAATAAAAATACAAGGTATAAATGCTGATTACTGAATAAATCTGGGAATCTAGGAATTTTGATCCCATTACCTAGAAACTGTATATATGTGGGGTACTGTTTTGCCCAAGTGTATACTCATATAGTCTTTTGTTTGCCTGTGATTTCATCCTGTTAACATCCTCCTGAGAGAGGTGTGTAATTTGAAAGTGTGAAAACGATATTGCCTGTGACCCAGGGTTTGTGGGTCAAGACTGGCACTGTATGTCAGTGGCTTCTTTCTTCTCTGCTCTTTCACTAATGATAGGGACAGCAAGCAGGGAAAGATACAAGGGGATATAAAAAGTTTCAGGAAATTTTTTGTTATCTTTGAATTCCATTTTTCCACGAACTCTGTGAGCCCCCCCCCGTGCTACATTATTGTCATTAGTGCAGATCTTTATAGATGCTTCTGCATTTTCGTTCTCTTTCTTTCCATGCCTCCATGACACATGCCATAGCATTTTTGTGTGTGTGTTTTAAAAATGGTGTATGGAAACACAGAGTGTATATAGTGTGTATGGTGGCTTGAAGGATCTGTTAAATAAGCACTGGACTGTGAACCACAAGGTCAGCAGTTGGAGCCCACCAGACACTCCATAAGGAGATAGGTGAGACTTTTTGCTCTCACAAATGTTTTCTTTAAAGCCTTGGAAACCAGATTGTTGTAAGTCAGAACTGGCTTAACAGCACTTAGCAGCAATGACAAATAGTGTGTATGTACAGTTTAGAGAATAATAGCAAAACAAACACCGGTGCATCAGTAATTGAGCTGAAGAAACAGAAGTCCTGCATGTCCTGAGTTGCATTCCCCTTCCTTCACTTCAAGGAGCACTGGTGGTGCTGTAGGACAAGCACTGGTGCGGTTAGCAGTTCAAACCCACCAGCCACTCCACAGGAAAAAGAGGAGGCTATCTTTCCTGTAAAGACTTACAGTCTCATAAACCCTATTAGCAAGTAGTTGGAATTGACTCGGTGTTGTTGTTTGTTGTTGTTAAGTGCCATTGAGTGGTTTCTGACCCATAGTGGCCCTGTACACGGTTTTCAAGGAGTGACTGGTGAGTTTGAACCCCTGACCTTGCAGCTCCTACCAACTTTGCAGTCCAGTGCGTTAACCCATAGCACCACACCAGGACTCAGACTCAATGGTAGTAGTTTGATTTTGGTTCATTTATGTTCCTTCACTGCAGAGGGAACCTATCCTAAAACTTAATCAGTTATTCTTGCTGTTTCTTTGTTTTATGTGCTTAGCTACTAGTCCTTTTTTCCTCGCATGTTTTTCAGTTCGTTTTCCTTGCTATATTTCAGTGTTCCATTGTGTACAAATACCACAGTGTATTCATTTTCACAACAACGAACATCATTTCCAATTTTTTTAATTCTCATGAAAAATTGAGATGTGAACATATCCTGGATATGTACATGTATAAGAATTTCTTTAGGTCATTGGTTCTTAACTAGGTTTAGCATTGCCATCATATAAGGCGTCTGGAGTACAATTACTCTGTTTTTAGGGTATAACCGTGTTCAACTTTATTAGGTAATAGCACATTGTTTGCCTTATATTTCCGTTGGACTTTGAGAGTGCTCAGTGACAACTTTCTTGCCAGTACTTAATACGAAGAGATTTTTTTTAATGTTACAAAGTATACAAATCATATCTCATTGTATTCTTAATCTCATTCTTTAGATAACCCGCAAAGTTGAGCATGTGTCTATGTTTTAAATGACTAGTCTTTTGAAATATTTGTGTTTAACCTTCTTTTCTACTGAGTTATTTGTCTTTTAAAAACAGAGCACATAAACATTTTACTTTATTAATGAATTCTTTATATATTCTGGATACTAACTCTGGTTAAATAAGTTACAAAGATTTTAAAGCAGATATGTTGTTGTATTGTTGTTAAGTGCCATCAAGTTTGTTCCTACGCATAGCGACCCTATGCACAACAGAATGAAACACTGTACCGTCCTCACAATTGTTACATTTGAACATATTGTTGCTACCATTATGTCAGTTCATCTCATTGGGGGTCTGTTTCTGTTCTTTTTGCATGTTTTTGATGAATAGATAGTTCATCAAAAGTACGTAATTTTTTTAAAAACTTTTGATATAGGTGGAGGTTTATGGAGCAGACCAGTTCTCATTCAATAATCCATACCTACTTTGTTTTATCTCAATGACTGCAATTTCCACAGTATAACCTCACTTATCCCACTTCTCCCTGCGTTTCCTCTTTCCATTACTTCTCCTTTCGTATCCCTTCTGAACTTTGTCCTTGGGTAAATACTGCCCTTTTGATCTCAACTGATAGATTATTCTAAGATGTGCATACTTCATTAATAATATTGTTCCCCTTATAGACCTGGCTGTTGTTTGGATGAAAATTGAGCCATGGGAGAGAATTCCATTTCCAGACTTAAAGACTGGCTTCTTGTTATTAGGTGCAATCAAGTCGGTACTGACTCTTAGTGACCTTGTGCACAACAGAACGGAACACTGCCCAGTCCTGGGCCAACCTCAAAATCATTGCTATGCCTAAGCCCATTGATGCTGCCACTTTGCCAATCCATCTGGGTGGGGGGGGGTCTTCCTCTTTTTTTCTAACCCTCCACCTTACCAAACATGATAATCCTTCTCCAGCTACTGGTCCCTCCTGACACATGTCTGACGTATGAGAGACGAAGTTTGGCCATCCTGGTCTCCAAGGAGCACTCTGGCTGCACTTCTGCCAATACAGATCTGTTGGTTCTTTTGGCAACCCATGGCACTTTCAGTATTCTCCAACACCATAACTCAAAAGCATCAATTCTTCTACGGTCTTCCTTATTCACTGTTCAGCTTTCGCATGCATATGAGGTTACTGAAAATACCATGGCTTGGGTCGGGCACACCTAAGTCCTCAAGCTGACATCTTTGCTCTTTAACACTTTTAAAAGATCTTCTGCAGATTTACCTAATGCAATACGTCCTATGATTTCTTGATTGATGCTTCCATGAGTGTTGATAGTTAATCCAAGAAGAATGAAGTCCTTGACATCAGTCTTTTCTCCGTTGATAAGAATGTTGTTTTTTGGTCCAGTGGTGAGGATTTTTGTTTTCTTTACATTGAGATGCAATTCGTACTGAAGGCTATGGTCTTTGATCTTCATCAGTAAATATTTTAAGTCCTCTTCACTTTCAGCAAGCAAGGTTGTCATCTGCATATCGCAGGTTGTTAATGAGTCTTCCTCCATTCCTGATGCCACATTTTTCTTCATGTAACCCAGCATCTCAGATTATTTGCTCAGCATACAGGTTGAATAAGTGTGGTGAAAGAATACAACCCTGTCACACACCTTTCTGAATTTTAAAACATTCAGTGTTCCCATGTTCTGTTTAAACAACTGCCTCTTGTCCATGTCCAGATTCGTCATGAACACAATTAGGTGTTCCAGAATACTCAAACTTCGCAATGTTGTCCATAACTTATCATGATCCACACAATCAAAAGCCTTTGTATAGTCAATAAAGCACAGGTAAACATCTTTCTGGTATTCTCTGCTTTCAGCCAAGATCCATAGGATATCAGCAATGATAGCCCTCATTCCATGTCCTCTTCTAAATCCGGCTTGAACTTCTGGAAGTTCTGTGTCAGTGTATGCTTGCAGCTGTTTCTCTATTACCTTCAGGAAAACTTTACTCACATGAAATATCAAAGATATTGTCCATTGATTTCCACATTCTGTCGGGTCACCTCTCTTTGGAATGGTCTCAAATACGGATCTCTTTCAATCAGTTGGCCAGGTAGTTGTCTTCCAGTTTTTGTTTTTTTTTAAATATGTTTATTGTGAATTATGTTATGGTTTACATGGGAGAACTTTAGCTTTACATTCATCCTATCGTACATCATTTCATTGCCATGGTTAAAATCCCCTCCATGCATCATCAACCAACCAAAGGATATACTCTGCAAGCCTGCCCTCCGGTTGTCAGCACACAGCCCCTCTCCCTCTCTGGGTCTCGAGTCCCCAACTGCTCCATCTCCCCACGTCATCATCTCTGCCTCCATCTCTGGCATCACTGCTTATCTGGGTAGGGTCTCACACTCTGCTCTTCTCCCTTGATGGTTCCAGGGACCTCCGCTCCTGGACTACAAAGTTAGTTTTGCTACAAAACATCCACCTTTACATTTCCAACCCTCTCAGTCTGATAACAATTATTCACTATTGTACCACAAGGAATCTATCCCCATCTCCTTTCATCAGCCCCGACCAGACAGAATGGATACTACTCAGTGGATATTCTACCTTCCTCCGTACCCTCTGGATCTAGACTCCCTCTTGAAAGCTTATAAGCCAGTCACTTCTTGCCTTTGTAACCACCGCATTTTGGGTAGCCAATGTCCAAGTTGCCCATCCCTGTCTACCCTGGGTGTGGAGGGTGTGGGAATGATCCTCACTGTAAAGATTAGTTCTGTCTTTTGAGCTACTACATCCATAGGTGTATGTCAAGTTCATCAAATTGTATCAGATTACTCTTTTTTTTTCCCCCCTCTTTTTTTCTTCTTCTAACTGAGCTTTGATCATCCAGTCATTGAAGCCAGGTCAAGTGGGTATTATCTGAAAGTATGGGTGTTCAGATAGTCATGGCTTCCTTTAATCACCCTCTCCTTTTGCAGGGCAGGGTTTGGTTTTTTCCTACTTCACACAATGATAAGAGTTCCCCTTTAAGAGTTCTGGCTTTGTTCCTATACCCTGTGTGTGCTATCCATTGAATCCTGGCATTATACAAATGCCAGCTCCTAAATACTCTCTTATTCCTCTGGATTCCTCTTTCTCATCTTTCTGGCATCTAAGGAATTTCCTCACTTCCTATCAGCTCAGCATTGAAATTTATAAGATTTTTAAAGATATCTGATCCAGCAATAGGAGTGCCATACAGGAAACCTTATGTCAGAGTAGCTTTTAGTTGGAACCCACTAGATTGCATTTAACAAAAATAACACATACTTAGTGGAGCCCTGGTGTTGGGCGATAGCTGGTAACTGTAAGGTCAGCAGTTCAAACCCACCAACCACTCTCGGAAAACTTATACAGGGTTACTATGAGTTGGAACCAATAGTGTACTCAGAGACATTTAGGGAAACATCATATCTGCCATGTTCCTTTGAGTTTGGTTTTTAAACAGTGACGTGGATCATGCATGCTTCACTGTACAATTGTTTTATGAGTTTTACTCAGAACTCTTTTTCTAAAGAATTGGACTGTGAAATCTTTGCAGTGAAATTGCCCTCAACCTAATGGACATAGTTTCTAGCACGTAGTCCTGTCTCAGAAGCGCTGATTTTTATGTCACTCTTTCAGAATATTACAATTAATTCAGTCATAAAGACAAATGAAGTTCTGATACATGGTATGAACCGTAAAAACAAAGAGGCAGTTATTCAAACAGAACAAGGGGGCACTGAAAGTTTTGTGCCAGGGATGTACTCTTTCACCATATTTATTCAATCTGCATATTAAGTACATACCCGACAAATGGGATTATATGAAGATGGCTGTGGCATCGGGATTGGAGGAGGACTCCTTAGTAACCTTCAGGGTGCAAATAATACAGCTTTCCTTGCTGAAAGCAAAGAGGATTTAAAATACTTACTGATGATTATCAAAGACCACACACTTTGGCATGGGTTGCACCTCAATGGAAAGAACAAAAATCACCACTGGACCAATAAATAACATCATGTGATAAATGGAGAAAAGACTGAAGTTGTCAGAGATGTCATTTTGCTTGCATTAACTATCAGTACTCATGGAAGCAGCAATCAAGAAAACAAATAATGTATTGCAGTAGACATATCTGCTGCACAAGATCTCTTTAAAGTGTTCAAGAACAAAATGTCAGTTTGAAGACTAAGGTGCTCCTGACCCAAGCTGTGGTATTTTCATATGAAAGTTGGACAGTGAATAAAGAAGACTTTAAAAGAATTGATGTATTTGAGTTGCAGTGTTGGAGAAAAATATTGAAAGTACCATGGTCTGCCAGAAGAACAATCATATATGTGTTGGAAGAAGTACATCCAGATGCTCCTGAGAAGCCAGGATGGTCAGACTTCATCTCACATACTTTGGACATATTATCAGGAGGGACCAATCCCTGGAGAAGGACATCCTCCTTGGTAAAGTGGAGGGTCAGTGAAAAAGAGGAAGACCCCTAAGAAGATGGATTGGCATAGTGGTGGCAGCCGTGGGCTCAAGCAGGATCTGGCAGTGTTTTGTTCTGTCGTGCATAAGGTTGCTTTGAGTTAGAATCAACTCAACAGAACGTAGCAACAACAACAAGATTCATTAATGATTACCAGGAGCCAAGTGGGAGGGGAAAGTGGAGGCATTACTTCAGGGGCAGAGTTTTTGGTAAGGGTGATAAAAATTTAGAAATAGATAGTAGTAATTTTTGGCACAATGTGACAGATGTGTTAATGTCTTTGAATTGTATATGTGAAAATTGTTTATATAGTTTGGTTACATATTTGTTGTTGTTAGGTGCTGTTGAGTCAGTTCTGAAGTTTAGGGTTTCCAAGGAATGGCTAGTGAATTTGAAATGCTGACCTTGTGGTTCAAAGAGCCTTGTGGTCCAGTGCTTTACTCCACAGCGCCACACAAGGACACCTTGTTACATATAAACCACAACAAAAGTATTAAAAATTATTTTTAAAAAATAAGCAAAAAACCCTCTTATAATAATGAAATCCTCCTTAAGACTTTAATGTTGATCGTTAGAACATTCCTAACCTTTTCTGAGTCCTGGTGTCACTGTGGGATGATGTACTGGACCACAAGGTCAGTGGTTCAGAGTCACCACCTGCTCCTCAGAGACCCTATACAGGGTCACTATGAGTTGGAAACAACTTGAAGGCATTTAACAACAACAGCAACCTTTTCTGAGGTATAAATTTCCATTTTATTTTATTCATAGAAAATGAACTTGGAACATAGAAATATTGTCTAGGTTAAGATAATTCTGTATTTTTACCTTTAGAGGCATAGTTCTCTTTCAACAATCTTGAAGACAGAATGAAGTGTTAACTATTATTTTTACTAAGTAATCTATATGTAATAATTCATAATTTATTTCCTTTCTTTAAAACGTTATGTTAATAAGTTATACTGTGTTCTCCCCTTTATTGCTGAGGGAAAATTATCTTGAATCAAACAGGAATTGTTTAAATTCTTTTAAGTTTCTCATTTTCATTTATTCATAGTCCTGTGGGTCTAAAAACTGATGATTTGTCTGAGTGGATTCATCAAGCATACTTTGTTGATTTTGTCCACTCTCTCCACCAATTCACTCCACTCCCACCCTATCATTGATGAGTGCTCCCTATGCATGTATTTGGACTTGCACATAATGTAATTGATTGAAACTTTGAAACTATTTTTAGGCATCTCCTGGTGTGGCTTTGTAGAATAAGCACTGGGACCGCAAAGTCGGTTTGAACTGCAAAGAAACCTTATACACAGGGTCGCTATAAGTAGGAACCAACTAGACGGCACTTAACAACAACAGTGCAGTAGATACTTCTAGTAATAGACTGTTTAATTTATACATTTGTAAAAATAAATAATTTGCTATTGTGTCTTTTATTCTCTAGGGTAGTACTGAACAACCTGTTCAAACTAGCAAGATTGGTCTAGGAAGGAGAGAGTATCAGAGTTTACAGCATCGCCATCATTCTCAGCGTTCCAAGTGCCGTCCACCTAAGGGCATGTATTTAACCCAAGAAGATGTGGTAGCAGTGTCCTGTAGTCCCAATGCAGCCAACACCATCCTAAGGCAATTGGACATGGAGTTGATTTCTCTAAAACGTCAGGTACTTTATAAAAACCTATGTTTTTATAATTATATTTCTCTGCTTTTACCTAGATTGAAGTCAGTTGTTAGCATATTTTCTCAGCTCACTCCTCTATAAGGTTTAAACTTTACCTTGTTTCTAAATGTTAAGATTCCACTCTGTTTTACATTTGTATCCCAGCATTATTATTTTTAGTTCTCTGATTTTGAGCATGGAAACTTCTGAGCTTCAATTTCCTTTTCTTATCTTTCAAATTGGGTTGATTAATTATATTTCTTTTGATAATAATCAAGCTTCTCACGTTGTCAGGGATTATTTGAGATGATACATGTAAATTTGTTAGCCCAATGCTTGACACATTGGAAGTGCTAATCATCAATAGGATCAGTAATAATAGTGTTGTATGAGTACTACCTTCATAATCAGCTCATAGGTAAGATCAAGAGTCAACCCAAGGTCTAGTCCTGGCCTACACCATTTACTTACTGTAGAAACTTAGGGAACCATTTAACTTCTCTCCAGCTCAGTTTTCTCATCTGGGAGATGAGGATAGTGATAAGATATTTGGGAGAAATTAAATGAAGTCTTATGTGATGGTGTTTAAAGCAATGCCTAACACAGTAAATGCTCAGTTAATGTTGTTACTCTATCTCTGGCCTTTTTCAATCTTTTCCTGTATTTTTTTGGTTGGCTATTTTTTTCTTGTTATTTAACTGTGTGTGTGTAGCCGTAGAATCAGCACTGGACTGTGAACCACAAGGTCAGCAGTTCAAACCACCAGCTGCTTCTCAGAAACCCTATACAGGGTCTCTGTGAGTCAGAACTGACTCAGCGGCACTTAACAAAAATAACAATCCCTTAAACCTAAGTACTCTTACTCTCTTGGCCTGTATCAACCAGTGACTTCGAAATCTACTTCTCAAGCTGTGGCTTTTCTGTGAACTCTGTAGCTATATTCCAGCTTCCTGTAGACATCTTCTTCCAGGAGATATTTTTTCTGTTTCCTGTCAAGAAATTCCAGAATCGTCCTTGATTTCTTTTTTGCCCAACACATACCCAAGTGGTAACCAAATTAATGTGAATTTTACTCTGAAATTTCCTTTAAATCATTCCCCTCATTTTTATCCCATCACTATACACTTCTTCATTACCTCTTGCCTGATTATGAATAAATCTCCTGTTCATTCTCCATGTTGTCTACTTCTCTTCAGCTCCATACATAATCTTAACATTGCTGCCAGTGTTACCTTTGTAAAATATTGACCTGATCAAGGTCAGTCATCTCAAAACTCTTTATTTCCTTTTGCCTTTAGCACATTACAGCAGAGGGAAGCTAGGGTACCATCATGCAGGATTTATAAGGAGGCCATGTTAAGAAAGTTGAAATTTACCTAGAATTAGGAAACCATATAAGATGCTGAAGATAAGTGTAACATGATCATATTAATAGTTTCAGGTCCATCTGTCTGCATTTTTTTCCCTTAGTAGTTGCTCAAAGGATTACAATGTATGTCCTTAGTTTATTGCAGTCACTGAGTTGGTTCTGATTCACAGTGACTCTGTAGGACAGAGTAGAACTGTTTCATAGGGTTTCTGAGGCTATAAATCTTTACAGAAGTTCTAGCAGAGCTTAACCAGTGCCCTTTTGGTTAGCTTCTGTGAGCTTTACCCACTGTGCCATCAGGGCTTCTCTCTGCAGTCAAGTGCTTATAGATAGATTTTAAAAGAGCATAATACTCAAGCCAGACTCTTTTTTTTTTTTTTTTTTTTTTTAATTTAAGGTTTTTATTGTGGATTGAGTGAAAGTTTACAGAGCACATCATCAATTTCACATTAACAGTTCATATAACTTGTTTCAATACATTGATTATAATCCCCTCCATATACCATCAATTAAAAGTATTTTTCTCTATCCACTTTAGCTTTTTAAAAAACACACAAACAAAAAACCCACTCAGGCATATATAATAATTTACATCTCCAAAGGACACATTCTGCAAGTCTGCTCCTGGCCATGAGTTCTTAGTCCTTCTCTTCTTAGTTGATGAATCTAGAGTCCTCAGCTGCTCCTCATCTCCATGCCCCCATCTCTACCTCCGTTTCTGGCGCTGCTGCTTCTCTGATTAGGGTCCCGCATTCTGTTTGTGCGTTCCTCTCTTGATGGTCCTAGGGTCCTCTGTTTCTGGACTGTAAGATTAACCACTCCCCTTTTTTTGTTACAAAACTTCTACCTTTACAAGTGTGACAATCGCGATTAGTCATGATAAGTTATTCACTGTTGAATCTTACGAATCTTGTCCCCATCTCCTTTCACCAGACCCATCTAGACAAGATGATAGCTATTTAGTAGAGACTCTTTCTTTTCCCCCACACTATCTACCCTGTGCACAGAGCAGATAGCATTGATACTTGATTTGAAGACACTTTCCCTATCTGTTGGTATTTAGAGTAACTACCGCTCTGAGTATATTCAGGTTCATCATGAAGATGTATCTTCTGTCACTGTAGCTGTTCCAGTCTGCTTGTCCTTTCTAGTGGGAATGTCTCACCTCACAAGGTTGTGGATGGGACTCAGGATTCCACCTAAAGTCCTATACTCTGTGAAGGCTTTGCATTAAGCCTGTTTCACTGGGCAAGTTGTAGAACCCCTTTGAGGTATTCCAATCAGTTAAAGGCTGAAGGCGGGTTTACACGCTTTCTTTAATCATGTTTCCCAACATTCTTTTCTATCCCACTCAAGTGTCTATTTTACAATAGTAGACAAGGGGAACTAATACTCATAAGGCAGTCAAGAATTTTAGTATTATTTACCCTCTTCAAGATCCCTGTATCCCAGAGCCCTGTTGTTCCAAGGTTGAGTATGCATCACTGTTTACCTCTGTCCCACTAGGCCATGCAAACCTGTCTCCGTGTTCCCCTATCTATCTTGTTCTTCTGCCTCCTCCCCTCTTCTTGTATTGCCTTCCCCAACACCCAAAATAAACCCCCAACCAACCCCATTGTGGTTACCTTATATTCCATTAGTTCTTACCTCTATTTAAGATAGTCTATTTTATCCAGTAATCTACCTGACCTTCCCACCACCTGGATCTCTGTTCTTCTGTTTACCTTTTTTCACATTGTAATTGTTTTGGTCATAGACTGACCTCCAGATCCTCTGTTCTTATAATTTTATTCTGTTCTTGTCTCTCATTTGTCGACTGAGTTCAGGTTGATGCTGCCATGTATGTCATTCTGTAGTTGTTTGTTCTTGTTGTTCAGTCCACAGAACTTCCTTTAGGATGTTTTTCATAGCAGGGTTGGCTTTGGCAAAATCTCTTAGCTTCTGCTTATCCAAGCCAGACATTTTTTTACAAGCTAAACTAAACTACAAGGGCCTTCTATTGTAGTCTACTTAGAGTTAATATTATACCGTTCTTATGTGGCACTGTGAGTTAATGCACCAGACTGCAAAGCCATTTGAACTGCAGGGTCGGCAGTTCAAGTTCATCAGCTACTCCTCGGAAACCCTATACAGGGTTGTTATGGGTTGGAATCGACTCAACGGCACTTAACAACAGCAACACATAAAATGTAAGAACCTTGCACCAATAGAGTGTGGGACTAAAAGGATTTACTCTATCTCTTGCAGGTTCAGATTTCTCTATCCCTTAATCTTGGTTACTCACCCAAAGTACTCATGTTTCTCTTTCCTTCTCCAGCAAGTTCCTTTATAAGTATACCACATTAGTGTCCTCTGCTTTCTTGCTAGCACTTTCTCCAGCCCTTCAAAATCTGGTTTCTGCACCCATATCCATCCCAATTCCACCATTGAAGGAGCTGTTTGTAAGATTGTGAACAAGTTGCCAAGTCTGCTGTTCTCTTTTTAGTTTCTATATCCCGTAACTATTCAGTAATATTTGACATTGTCAACCAAGTCTTCCTTCTCGGAATTTCTTTCCCTTGACTTTGGTGACACTGGATTCTCTTGAGTGTACATCTGTTTGAATGCCTAATTTCTAGTCAGTCCATGAATGCACCCAAGGGACTGCTGTCTTCCTAACTACAGCATGTCTTCGCTCCAAGCAATTTCTAAAAAGCTTTGCTTGTAGTATTTATAAAGCACTCAGTTTTGCTTATTAAATGATGAGTAAAATGTGTTCATTCAACCTCAATATTACTACTACACTTTTAGACTTTATATTGACTTTTAAAAAAGGAACTTTTAAAATACATTTTTTATTTATATTATTGGGAATATATGCTTCAACAACATACCAGTGTAAATATCTACCTACAGTTCAGTGGCAGTGAGGACATTTTTTGAGTTGTGCAAACATTCTCACTCTCCTTTTCTGAGTTCTTCCTCCCCCTGTTGACATATACTCAGTGTCCCCTAAGGCTTCTGTCTAGTCTTTCAAGTTGTTGTTTTCAATTTGATCCCTTATGTTATTGTTGTTTAAGTAGGTTGTTGTTTAAGTGCCGTTGAGTCAGTTGTAATTCATAGTGACCCTGTGTAGGGTTTCCAAGGAACAACTGATGAATTTGAACCACCAGCCTTGTGGTTCAAACCGACCTATGGTCGAGTGCTTATAAATAGATCTTAAAAGAGTGTAATGCTCAAACCAGATGGTTTTTACAAGTTTAACTAAACTACAAGGGGCCTTCAAAAAGTTCATGAAAAAATTCCATTATCTTTTCATTCTATTTTCCCATGAACTTTTTGAAGCCCCTTTGTATTTTTTTGTTTTTAAAAGATCTCGGGATATTTTTGTTTTGAGGTTTAAAGATTATCTTAAAGCTGTCGTTTTGGGGTTCATTCAGCCTTTCTAGCTCCGTGAATTCCATGAGAATTTGGAAATCTGTGCTGCATTTTCCCCCTTTTCTTTAGGATTCTTCTCTATAATCTTGTACCAAAATATTCAGTGATGATGTTCTTCTGGTCTCATTGCAAAGGAGGCAGTTTGTTCATATATAGGCAAGTAGCCACACATTCCATATCCTCCTCCTCCTGACTCTTGTTAATCTGTTACTCCAGGCGAATAGAGACAAATTGTTGTACCTTGAATGGCCACTGCAGGTACTATACAGTGAACTCAGGGGAGATTAGAGGCACTAAACATGTTATTAGGCCAATTAACTATGATGTCCCTTGATACCATGACCCTCCAAATCAGGAAACCAAATCCCATGCGATGTTTGGTCATACATAAGAAGCCTCAGCAGCTACTTTCTTTTCTTGTTTGTAAATATATCTATTCTACAACTTTTCCCAATTTATGTTTTTATAGGTGTACAATTTACTGACAGCATTTACATTAGTAGGATGTGCAGCCCTAGCTTTAAGTAATTCAATTTCCTGTCAGCTTAAACCAAAATCCAATACTCCGTAAGCAGTAGTCCCCCTTCCCCCTTTCTCCTGCCTCTGATAACCACTAACAAACTGATTTCTATACATTTGCCTGTTCTTGAATTTTTATATAAATGAAATCATACAGTATTTGAACCTTGGGGATTGAATTATTTCACTGAGCATAGGTTTTTGAGATTCGTCCATATTGTAGCATGGATCAGGACTTCATTAATCTTCTGACTGGGTAGTATTCCATTGTGTGTATGTACCACATTTTGTTTATCCATTATCCATTGATTGGCATGTATGCTATTTCTACCTTTTGGCTCTTGTGAATAATGCTTTAATGAGCATATGAGGGGGCTTCAAAAAATTTGGAAAATTAATTAAATGATGATGGAATTTTTCCATGAACTTTTGAAGCCCCCTTATATGTGCATATGTATCTATTTGAATCTCTTTTTTCAGGTCTTATGTATATACCTATGAGTGGCATTGCTAGGTCATATGGTAGTTCTATTTTTAGTTTCTTGAGGAACCATCACACTATTTTTCACAACAGCTGTACAATTTGTCATTTCCACCAGCAGTGGATCCTCGCCAGCAATTGTTATTAAAAAGGACTCTTTTTTTTTTTAAAACTCTTTGCTTGAAAATCCATTTGATGTATGACGTAGTAAAGGTTTACATCCGTGAGTTATCAATTCTTCTAGCCATTGTTACTTTTACATACCAAACACATCTCATATAGAATGCCCAAACAGAACTCTTCCACACCCACCCTAGTTATATGTTTCTCTTTTTCCATACTCAGTTCAGGAGTCCTGTTATGGCCCTGTGGCCTAATGCACTGGACCAGAAAGTCACTTTGAACCACAAGGTTGGTGGTTCAAGTTCACTAGCTGTTCCCAGGAAACCCTGTACAGGGTTGCTATGGTTTGGAACCGACTCAACAACGCTTATTAACAACAATACTCAGTTCAAGCCATTGACCCAAGTGTTACCCTTCATATCTCCTCCTCGTTGTTGTTGTTGTGTGCCGTGTAGTCGGTTCCGACTCATAGTGACCCTGTACAGGGTTTCCGAGGCTGTAAATCTTTACGGGAGCAGACCGCCTCATCTTTCTCCCGCGGAACAGCTGGTAGTTTCGAACTGCTGACCTTGTGGTTCGCAGCCCGATTCATAACCACTACGCTACCAGTATCTCCTCCTTAATTCTCCACAATCAAGTGTTTACAAAGACATCTTAATTTTGTTTCCAAATTGTTTCTTTAAACCTTTCTCTGAACACCAGTACTATTTCTTCATTCCTACTGCATTACTTAAAGTCCTCAACATTTCCAACCATGAATCTTAATTTCCATTTTCTTCCACCACATTTTTTCTTTACTGAAATGGTCTTTCTGAAAGGCACGGAAGGTCATGTTACTCCCTTGCTTAAAAATCCTTTCCATTTCCTACGATCTTTAAACAAAATTCAAACACCTTTTCTGTCCTCTGTCTGATTTCTTGTCCATGCATTAGGGCCTTCCTGCCTTCCTAAATGCTTTGCCTGTAATTCATTCCTTATCCCCATAATGTCTGCTTGCGTCATCCTTATTAATCTTGTAAGCTCAGTTCAGATGTCGTCTCTGGAAAACCTTCCCTAGTCTTCATCACCACCTGTTTACCAAAACATACGTAGCATACACTTCTTTGTTTTCTTTCTTCCAAATCTCTGCACTTCTAGGTGTCACGGGGTGTGGTATTTGTCAGACTTGTATATTTATTTATCTCTCCACTTATCTAGGAATCCTGGTGTTGGATAAGCACTGGACTGCTAACCACAAAGTTTACAGTTCTCACCCACCAGTTGCTCATCGCAAACTCTTTTACAAGGTGGCTGTGAGTCAGAATTGACTCGACAGCACTTAACAACAACCACTTATCTATGAAATGATAAGACTGTAGTTCATCTCCATTTTTCTATCTGATGGTGACCACCCAACTAACTACCCTTGAATCATCCTAGATTTATACATTTTAGTTGTGTTTTCAAGTTCTCTGATTAAAAAAAAAAAAAAAAATCACTTTATATACATACTTGATTTCCCATACTTAAAAACAAAAAGATAAAGAATAAAAAACTCCAAAATCACAATCTTTAACAATCTATGTAGAGACTAACAATATTGTTATTAGAAAATTGGTATGGTTCATGTTTAGGCTCTATCTCCTATTTATGACCTTGGAAAAAGTTTCTGAACCTCTCTGTGCCCTACAATTCCCATCTGTAAAATGGTTGGTCATAGAAGTAGTCAACTCTGCTGTAATGCTTACTTTGAAAACAAGAATGTATCCCAGCACAGTTGGTATGTTGTTGTTAAGTGCCATCGAGTTGGTTCCGACCCATAGCAATCCTGTAAAGGGTTTCTGAGGTGCAACTGGTGAGCTTTAACCGCCAATCATGTGGTTCAAACCAACTTTGCAGTCCAGCTCATTAACCCATGGCGCCACAAATAGGGAACAATTTGAGCGTAATATAAATTTTTGTGTTTGTGTGTGATATTGTCAGTGAAAAACTGCACCCAGCCGAACACTTAAGACATTACTAGCTATCTCAATTCATTGTGTGTGAGACAAGCCACATACATCCAACTTTTCCTCTCATTTCAAAGAACACTTCTTCCACTGTTTTTCAATAACTCACAGTCTATAACCATTTTTTTATGCCCACTTCCCACAAACAAACTGAAGGTCTTTTTTGAAGATAAGGTGCCATCTTTATTATAGTATTTATGAATTTTTAAGCTATATATAAAGGTGTGCTGGTGTTTTTATTAGGTTCTTACCTTTTTATGTATCACTGATGAAGTTTTGGGTGTTGTAACCCTTTATTGTATGTGTGAGATTTTGCGTAATATGGTGACATAGATTACAGAACTCATTTATCTACCTTATAAGGTTGTAGGGATTAAGTGGTTAATTACATGTAAATCATTCAGAATGATGTTTTGTTACACACAGTAAACAATATTAGCCACTATCATATTGTAATAAATGTTATTTGGTCAAAACATATGGTACTGAGACACATATAGATGTAGTTTATTTTCTATAAATATTAATTGTCTTTGGTTATAAGAGACATTGTTAAAAGATATTTAAGAATTGTGACTTACGAAATTTGCTTTTTAATTGATGTGTACATTAGTGTAATGAGTGCTGTATTACACTCTAAGTGGTAAATATGTTTGTCCTCTTGAAATAATATTTAAAAGGAATTTTGGTCACCATTTTCATCTTTTAAGTACTCAAACATTTACCTAAGTAAGTGATCCAGTTCTCTTTTTGGATTATTTTTTTTGAAGGTTCAGAATGCTAAGCAAGTAAACAGTGCACTTAAACAGAAAATGGAAGGTGGCATTGAAGAATTCAAACCTCCCGAGGTATGTTACTGAAGAAACTTGTGATTATATGGTGCAGCTTTGGTTTTTGAGTTATCCAATATTCAACTACTGTTTTGGTCTTGGGTTAGTAATACTTTGAAGGTTTCATAATGTAGATAATTTGCTGTGTTCATTTTGATCATTGGTCTGTTGAGATTTGACTAATGACTAAACTGAAAAAAGCTAAGTCATTTCTTTCTTGCCCTTAGATATTGACAAACAGCAAAGTACTAAGGGGAGCTAGCTATAGGAGATGATCATCAGATGAGCAAGCCAGTGCAGTTCTGTCTCAGCAGCAAGCTTTATTTGATGCCTTTTCCTGCTTGTGTGAGTTGGTAACACAGCAAGGAGAGGAGCTCCAGAACTGGCGCTCATCTTAATAGTTTTAGCACATTTGTATTTTAAAGTGTTTGTCTTTTGATTCAGATTTCCAATGAGGGGTTTAGTATGTGAACTGACATCCATGTACTTATATCCCTGAAAATATAAAATCTACAAACAGGTACGGATGGACTATTTTCCCAACTCTTATTTTATTTTAGGTGAAATCTAAGTAAGTTTTTTAATCTTTGTGATAATTATAAAATTATTTAAATACCTTTATGGTCTATAATCAAGTCTTTGTATAAAAGTTTCTGTAATAAAATCTTTTTCTCATTTTTTTCTTTTATATTCTTCATATCCTGGATTTGCCTTTCTAAATATGATTTCATTTGGCCTTAATGGGGTGGTTTTTCCAAAAAAAATTTTTTAAATCACAAGTTGACTGAAGGTATTTATAAATTAAGTATGTAAGGGGTAACTAGGGAGAAGTAGGACAAAAATACTTCAGAAGTAAAGTACTATATGTGTTCCTAATCATTAGAGTCTTTTAGGAAGGAAGAATTATAATCAAGAAACTTGTTTTTGTTTCTAATTCTCTTTCAAGGAGGCTAAGTAATAAAAAAAGAAAACCATGTAGACTAATATATTAAACCTACCGGTAAACTGACGTTCTGGTAACAATTAAGGACAATGTAATACAAAAAATATTACTTTATATTATTGAACTTTTTAAAAATGATTTAAAATTTATTTGAAAGATGCATATAAACAAAAAACTGTACATGCTTGTAATCATGGGAATATTATAAATATCTTTATGATGACAATAAGCTAAACGAAATAGAGAAATTCCTAGGAAAATAATGTCTTATCAAGATTGCCTCAAAAAGAATGAAAACATATAGTTTATAATCCTTAAGTAAATTGGAAGAATAATTACCATCTTTCTCACAAGAAATACAAAGCCCAGACACCTTTACTGGAAAAGTCTACCAACTGTTCAAGAAAAAGATAATTCTAATCTTACACAGATTTTCCAGAAAATTACAGAACAACATAAGCAAACAAGGACTCAGCAAGACTAACTGACTTACTCACATTACTAGTAAGTGGTAGAACTCTCTGAGTAGTTCTCAGATTTTTAGAATCCTAGTTGGAATCTTAAGGAGCTCTAGTAGCGTAGTGGTTACGAATCAGGCAGTGAACCTTAAAGTCAGTGGTTCGAAACTACCACCTGTTTCATAGAAGAAAGATGAGGCTTTCTGCTCCCATAAAGATTTATAGCCTCGGAACCCTAATAACATCTAATAACCACCACCACCAGTTGGAATCTTTGATTTGTTTATATTATGCTGCCTCTTACTTTTGGACATTTTCTTATAGTAACAGATTTGCATGTTAGAGTCTGACATTTTAATGCACTTACTGGGTTGTTGTTAAGTGCCATCAAGTCGGTTCTGACCCATAATGACCCTGTATAGGGTTTCCAAAGAGCAACTGGTGAGCTTTAACCACTGGCCTTGTAGTTCAAATGGCTTTGCGGTCTGGTGCATTAACCCACGCGCCACACCAGGACTCCAGTTACTGGGTTAGAAGTTATCAAATACTTAAAACATTTTGTTTTGTTTTTAATAAAAATAATGACCAAGATAAAACAAATACAACCTTAATACTGTGCCATCCTTACACTGAAGTTTCAATATTACTTTGAGGCTGATTTATTGAACTTTTATGACTTGAAAAGTAGATATGTTTTATATCATCTGGAAGATGCTCAGGTTATATTTACATTTATCATATTTCTGTTGCTTTATGGTGGGAAGAGGCAATATGGATAGATACATTTCAAAGTACTAGATTAACAATCACAGTATAGACTTTGAAAAATCATGCTGTTCATTCCCTACCTTGGGTTAGATCATATGTTACCAGAGTATGTTGTTAACCTTTGGAATAAATACGGAGGTCATTAAATAAAGAACTCAACTGGAAGTAAACAGTTACTAGGATGCTTTACTTATAATCTATATTCGTTATTTTCATCTAGGCAAGTTTTCGGTGAAGAGTGCCCATTCACTTCCACAAGTATTTATTGATCATCTGTTTCACGTAAAGTGCTGTGTTGGGCACTGTGGGAAGTGTATGTGGGAAGAGAGGAAACGCAGAAATGTGAGGGAAATGTGGGCTTGTCCAGCTGCTATAAAAATAATCATAATTCAATCTAGATATTATAAGGCATACTAATGAAAGTTTTATGAAAAGTTTGAAAGTAAAATGCTAGAGTAAAACAGAAATTATTCATTAAAGTTATTCATTTTAGCTAGGATAATCAGGGAAGACTTCTTAAAGGGAAATATTCCAGGCAGAGGGGTAATAATATAAATAACAGTTTGATGTTGAATGATACATTTAAAATATAAGTCCATTGGGGAAAATTAAAAGTCTTCTTAAAAACCAGTCAACACATATTCCCTAAGTACTTGTTATTGTGCTAATATTGAGAATTCTATGGAAGTGTAAAACCATGGTCCCTCAAGAACCTCATTGTTTACTGAGGAATGGAAACTCAGATTCAGAGGAGGAACAAGCTCGGTGTCTGAGAGAGATGTTAACAAGGTTGAGCAGAGATTTATTTGTCATAGGAATGACTGGGCAAGGCCCAGAATATAAAAGTCCTTAAGAAAGCTACAGAGGTGTGCCTTTTGAATTAAGCCAAATGGAAAAACCATATTATTTCTTCAGTATAGAAAGGATGTAATGAAAAAATTTTAATTTTAGGAAAATAATTTATTATGCAGGATAAATTAGAGCAGAGAAACTTTACAGCTGCTAAAATACTAAGTGTGGGGATAAGAAAATAAAATGCCAGAGGAGTACCAAATAGGATTGGCTATTACTTGTAGAAACAGACAACTAGTAATGTACTCAACATTTCCAAGTAGAAATTAATGTGAATCCTTAAAAGTATGTGAGAGTGTTGGGGGTGAAGGATGGGCATGTGTTTTGTTATACTTGGATTTGTTTTGAATGGAGGTGGATAGGTGGAAACGTTAATGCATCTGATCTGAGTACTTTTTAAGCTAGAGATTTCCCCATCTCTGGATGTTTTTATGCAAAGGTGGATGGCATACTTTTATTATTATGGATGCTGAGTGGAATTTTTAATATTGGGTAGAAAGTTTATCTTGGTGAACTTTTCCAATTCAAATAGTGTGAATTTCCCACTGACAAAAGTGGGAAAGATGAAAAGACAAGCTAATGTAGCAAGGAAAGGGATGCCAGAGACTGCTTTAGAAGGCTCTTGGGGCCTTTCATGTTATTAAAGTTTAAAACAGCATTCAAGATAGAAAAATATGCTCTGGTATGCATGGCAAACCACAGATACCGTACACCATTTTAGATTTCTAGATGTCTTCTAGCTAATTGTGCTTTCATTAAATTAGGCAAATTTCTACTAAAGCTTGTTGGGTTCAAAAGAGAATATAGAAATCAGTAACTTAAGAAATGCTGTGTATTTAAAAAACAACCACCAACAACAACAAAAAAACACCTTATTTTTCCTCAAGTCTTTCCCCTTTTCCACGGCTTCTGTTTTGTCATACAAACTTTTCAACTCCATACAATTTCACTACCTCCCTGAGTTTTCTCTACTGAGGTTAATGTTTTCTTAGAGGTTAATGTTGATGATGTTGTTGTTATGTGCAAGCGAGTCAATTCTGACCCATAGTGACCGTGTATAGGGTTTCCAAGGAGCAGCTGGTAAGCTTGAACCACCAACCTTGCAGTTCAAATGACTTTGCAGTCTGATGCACAAATGACTTTGCAGTCCTGGTGCATTAGCCCACAGTGCCACTGATAGTGATGCCTAAATTGCACAACTCTTAATTCTCCTTCTCCTTAACGTTTTCTGAGCCTTTGATATAGATGACTACCTGTCTTTCTTCCTTTTACTTTTGAAGGTTGTATTCTCTTTTATTATTGTTGTATTATCTTCCCAGCTGTGATTTTCCTTTCTATATATATATTATAGTTATTCTCTAAGCTTTTATCCTTAGGATTTATTTCTCTTCCCTTCTCTTAAGAAATAACGTACACTCTCATAACTCTGTAGTAGAGCCACATCACATGTGTATTTTAAATGACACAAATACAACCGTAGGCACTCAGCCAAAGAAGGACTATGTTTAATAGAAGCAAGTTTAGTAGTGTTGGCAATTCTGTCTGAATGCTATTCATTGAACATATACCCAGAGTAAGCAGGTATGGGACTGGAAACTGTCACTACCTTTCTTTTACTCGGTTTTAGCTTCCACATGCCTCCTGTGTGAGCATCTCAGTGAACTGAGTAAGATTCTAATGTTCCATATTTTTCCCCCATAAGTTCCAGTCAACAGCTTCATCTGGGGCTGAACTCAAAAACTAATGATCTATTGCAATGCTGGAAAAATACCTAGCTTTGCTAATTTATTGAGAGACTGTACCTATCTTGCTACTTTCATTAGGATACTTCTAGGGAAATTTGTTTTGAGGGGAGAGGAGCATCTTTTCTTTTTAATTCAAAGGCTAATTTTAGAGCCCCATATCAGAGTAACATTCAGCTCCATTGTGTACTCCCTTAAAAAATTTCCCCAAATCCTTAAAAAATTTATTTGAATAAATTAGTAAAATGTAGTCTCCAGTAGAACCTGAGTTCCACCTGAAAATTCTGCTTAATAACATCATTCTCAGTGTATCTCAAATTCAGTTCATCTTCTCACACCTCCCAAATCAGCATTTCTTGACTGCCTACGTTCTTAATGGCCTCACCCTTTTCCCAGCTTTCCAGGAGTAAAATTCATACCCTTATCTATTCCACTCCACCTCCCTCACCCAAAAAAAATAAATTGCTTATTAACTTTAGTGTAAACTTAACCAACCTTCATTTTCACTGTTCTCCCAAAAGTGGTCCTCACTGAACTTTACTTTGGTTAAATACCAGCTTTCCTGGCTTATTTCTCACTTCTTCCTGACACAAATCCTGTTTTTCTGTTCAACTGAATGCCTTCTTATCGCTGTCTTTCAGAACTTTCTCCTCTAAAACCCATCTCAGTCTCTAGCCCTTCCTTCTGATCATTGTATCTTTTTCTCATGTCTTTGAATTTCCAATATATGCTGTGCTGTTTACTTTTAATTAGAGTTATTTGTGTTAATGTAATCTGATTGGATTGTAAGGAAGTGTAGATGATGTCTCTTTATTCTGTGATCAGCATTGTAGGAATACTAATAAAAAAAACAAAACACTTGTTTTGTACTTTATTTCATTTTTTGTTACCTTTTCATTAATGATACCTTTCTTCTAGTTCTGTCTTTTAGATTAAACAATTAAATACCAATTAATTAAATTCTGTCTGCTAGGTACTGGTCTAGATGTTTTTTACATATGTAAGGAGGCGTCAAAAAACTTGTGGGAAAATATCATCTTTTCATTCTATTTTTTCACAAACTTTTTGAGGCTCCCTCATATTCTAAAATATTTCCTCATGTTATGTTTGATCCTCGGAGAAACTTGCCAATGTAGACCTTACAGATGCTCCTCAGTGTCCAGATACTCATTAATCTAGAAGAAGCACCAAGAAGCAAAAGTTGACAAATACGAAAATATTCACTAGTTAAGTGATTCCTTGTACAATTAGACTCTACTCATCAGTATTCCTAACAATTGGCTCCAGTGTTATCAGTTCCATCCACCATAGCAACATCTTTCACTATCAGGTTTTTGCCAATACAGTACAGATACAGCATAAATCAAAATAAAATTTCAGATACATATTACAAAAGATCGAAGCCTTTAGGACATATGTCAGAGTGTAAGAGAAAATTACCTGTAAAATCTTTGGTATGAGTATCCAGCTGAATTGTGTGGCGCTGTGGGCTAATGCGTCAGACTGCAAGTCGTTTGAACTACAAGGTCGGTGGTTCAAGCTCACTAGCTGCTCCTTGGAAACCATATACAGGGTCACTATGGGTCAGAAGCAACTCGATGGCATGTAGCAACAACAACAACAAGAAAGGAGCTCTGGTAGCACAGTGGTTACGAATTGGGCTGCTAACCTCAGGGTCAGCAGTTTGAAACTACCAGCTGTTCCGCAGGAGAAAGATGAGGCTTTCTGACCCCGCAAAGATTTACAGCCTCGGAAACCCTGTACAAGGGTCGTTATGAGTCGGATCCGACGCCACAGCACATAACAACAAGAAAGGATGCTGGTATGGCACTGTGGGCTAATGCATCAGAATGCAAAGTCATTTGAACTGCGAGCTCAGTGGTTCAAGCTCACCAGCTACTCCTTGGAAACCCTATACAGGGTCACTATGGGTTGGAATTGACTCGATGGCACTTAACAACAACAACAAGAAAGGATGCTTACTCCTGGGCAGGAACTTCAGAAGAATAGTGTGAGTCATGATTATAAGAGGACACTGAGAAAATAAACTGGTTTTCATAACGTTTAGTTTCAAACTAAATTACAGTAAACCGTTTAGTTTTCTTTATTCAATATACTAGTTATTAAGGACCTCTTTTATCAGCCTTTCATAGCTGTGGTAGAATAAGTTTGTTAGGGTAACTCAAATTTTATCTCCATCTCCATTCTTGTTCCTCACTTTTTTTGGGACATGTGTTTGCATTTCTGATTTTTTCCCTATCGTCTCCTTTTTCTTTTTGGTGTTTTTTTTTTACCCCCTTATTTAGCTTTGATTCACCTTTTTCTTATTACTGTTTTTGTATGTGCCTTTATCAGTTTTCCTATTCACTGTCTTTCTCTCTTCCTTTTTGCCTTATTGCTAGTATCCTAACTTTGAGGCTTGTCCACTATGTACCATCTGGCCCATTTGCTGTACCTTTTAAATCTCATCTGAATTCCAGCACTTTCTGCCTTAGATTCTTTCCCCTACTTTCTCTTGTAATAAAAATATGGTTTTCTAATTTTGCATATTTGTTTCATCCTTTGTTCTGTTGCTCATTCATAGTGTAAAAGTTAGTGTTACCCAGAATCTCTGTGACTATAAAAGCTTTTAATTGCTTAAGACTTATCGTTGAGGTAAGACCTAAACACCCTTCTCTATTCAAAGGAAGCCTTTCTTTCTGCTTTGCCCAGCCCGTTCTGGTATTACACCAGGCTACTTTTTCTTGGCACCTCTTACTGCAGGCCTCAGAGGTCAGTGTACTTGGTTACTGTCTCGCCATCTGCTGCCAACGTTCCTTGATTTATTAATAGATATACACTAATGAAATGTGCTTAGGTATGGAATATGTAATATTGCCATCATAGATACATCTTAAACCTAGCTTTTTTTTTTCTTTTTTTCATAATAATACTGGGAAATCTTGCGGTGGGAAATCCTTTCTATCAGAAATTTAAGGGAATATTTTAGAACTGAGGCTTGGTCTACAGTTCCAGTCAATTTATACTAGTTATTATAGAGTAAGAATAAGTTTAATGTAAATATCAAGGGAAAACGCTTTAGAGACTAACAGATCTTCTCCAAAGAAAATAAAACTTCATAAAATGTTTAGCGGGAAGAAGACAAGTCTTTCTGCTCCCATAAAGATTTACAGCCTCAGGAACCCTTTGAAAGGATCACTATGAGTCGAACCGACTCTACAGCACCTAACAACAACAACAAAATTTTTAAAACATGGCTAAAATTGCTATCTGTGATATGTAATTGGGACATTGTAATCAGAAAATGGAGTGGTTACTTTCATGGATATTCTCAGGTTTTAATGTCTCCTGGCTAGAATAAAATGCAGAATATTCATTCTCTCATATTGATGCATCTTCCTTTCATTATCTTTCTGTGTGGGTTAAAGGTAATGTAGGATATGTTTTTTAATCCTTCTGAAAGGTAATTCTTCATAAATTAGAGTTTTAGTAATCGTGTGTCTGTGATGTGGTGAAAAGTTAAAAAAAAAATAAGCACGTTGGAAAAATGTCTGTCTTCACATCCTCATTAGGAAACTTCTCTTTAATTTTGTAGTCAAATCAGAAAATTAATGCCCGTTGGACCACAGAGGAGCAGCTTCTAGCAGTACAAGGTATATTAAAGATAAGCAGTTCTTGTTGTTAATAATTATTTTTAACTTTTCATGAAAGGGGACTACATAGAGTTCTTCCCCTTTCTTTAGAAATGGGTCAAGAGCTCCTGTGTTCACCGCAAAGCCCAGGTGAACCAGGAATTCTGTGTTGTACTTGAGCCTGTGTGTGGGCCCTGAATATCTCAACCCTAAGTAAAGTGATGGTGATGGAAAGGAAGTCGGTCAGGCTCTCCACGCTTCTGCTACAGCAACCCTGAAACTGGGTTCGTTCTTACCGTGCCACTCATAGTTAAAAGCACAAATGAACTATTATATATTTCTGGTTTCTCCAAATACTCTATATTGTTTCTCTATTTGGTACTAAAAAATAGTAACAATGTGCTTAACTTTCAGGGTATCATTTACTTAAGAAATGTGCTGCTTAAAGCTTAAAATCCTGACTTAGAAACCACAATTTAAATAATATTTATATGTATATATGCAGACATACATGCATGTGTGTGTGTGTGTGTTTAAAGAGAGACGGTTTAAAGTTTTATAATTACATATATGGTGTTTTCAATGCACTATTGAAAGTAAATTATATGGCAGAATACACTTTTTATTATAAGTGTGCATGGACAAATTAGAAGCATAAACTTAGATTGGCTCATTTTTTAATTAAAGAATAGATTGTATATTTTTATTTAACTTTGTGAGTTGCTTTTTTCTTCTTCTCAAGGTAAACTATCTGCAGAACTGATTGTATAATTTAAAGTTTGGTTGACATTTTGTTTCTTCATGGCTGAGCCCATTTTCTTGCTTACGGTTAATAGTTTTTTATCTAGGCTGGCTAGTGTGACAGATTGGAGACAAGTAAGGGTGTGTTTAATCACTCTAGTAGTGAAACATAAGCATATATTTAAAGATATCCTGATGTGCATCAGAGGACATATTTAATTTTTATGCTAGGCAGCCATCATCCAAATATAAGAATGATGTAATTAAAGAGTGATGGATAGATAGATGCTCCTGCAATTTAGTTTATAGGGAAAGTGAAAGCTAATCAGCCACTCTGTTGAGGCTGAGGGCTTACAAGGTGATCTCCACCTTCCCTTTTGGTAGTACCATGTTTCACAGTGAGAAATGTGTGATGCTGTGGAGGCCCGGTGCTGCATGTGCATTGAGCAAGTGGTATTACTCGGCTCCTTAGTGACTTGGCACTAGACTTTAGGAGGTTCAGTGACAGCTTTTCAAAATTAGAAACTGATCGTTTATAATTTGTTTAAACAATAAGGAAGCAATGCTTCCTAGTCACTTAAAACTCTGATGACTTAGAGCTCTAACAGTTACTCTGAGTAGGCATTGCTTTTATTCATATAAAGCGTATGTTTCCCTCGATAGTGTATAGCCTATAATAACTGAACCCTGATTTCCAGTATTCATTTGCTTAAAGGTCAATACATTAATCCTGTACTTATTTCAGTTAAAGGATCTTCTGAGAAAATCGGGGCTGATGTCTTTCTGTCCAGTGTTCTGGATTTGACAGTGTTCAGCAACACTGCTGTAGCTCGTAGTGTCTGTTGAATCTTATGGCTAGATTGGATATATGCAGTGCTGCATTTAGGAGAAACTGCAGTGACAAGGCTTATATTCACATATACAGTTTGATCTGTATATGTGAACAGTATCTCTGCTTATTAATATTAAAATGAAAGCATGGTGTGTTAATAGATACAACCAAACATTTCCTCTGTACTGAGATAGTCAATATCATATTCTTCTGCATGTTTTCAAAGTAACTTTTACATGAATTACACTAATGCAGCAGTTTGTACAGAAATGTGCCTATTCAGGATTTTTAAGGAGCTTTCTTAATTTGTTTATGTCTATTTTTTTTTTATTTTGACAGTTTGGAATTTTTGTTTTCACTCAGGTTTCATGTTATAAATAAATCAGTGTCAAGCTTCAGTGTCCAAAATCATGACTTTAAGAGAATTAAAAAGTGCCGGGTTTTATTTCCTTTACTCACAACATGTCTGTAATACTCAGAATTGTGGCTGACATGATCATATAGAATTGTCACCTGTACTGAGTCTTAAGTGTGTTTAGGGACATAATTATAGCATTAGTTTAAACATGTATCATTTGCTGTACAAAGTTCTCATCTTAAACTACTATTAAATTAGCTTTTTTTTTTTTTTTTTTTGTAGTGACTGTTTTAAAACCAAATCAAAATATGTTAAAATTTCTTGGGTCTTAAATATATATAGAGGAGCTTCAAAAAGTTCATGGAAAAATTCCATTTTCTTTTAGTTTAATTTTTCCCAAAACTTTTTGAAGCTCCCTTGTAATATCCTACCTCACTTTCCTGTGTCATCTATCTATTGCTGTTAACTAAACAATGTATAGAGACCTCTGGTAGTATAGTGGTTATGAATTGGGCTGCTAACCTCAAGGTCAGCAGTTTGAAACTACCAGCTGCTCCATGGGAGAAAGAGGAGGCTTTCTACTCCCTTAAAGATCTACAGCCTTGGAAACTCTGTACAGGGTGGCTATGAGTCGGAACCGACTCCACGGCATACCAACACCACCACCACCACCACCAAGTAATGTATAGTTAAATAAGTTTTCTCTTCATTCTCCCATAATTGGAAGGGGGAAAAAATCATACACAGGCCAAATAGGAATTTTGTGTTTTTGTAATTTATCACCGCATTATGTTAATTTTTGTTCTAGTTATGCTAAAATTTCAACAACATTCAAGAGAACCCAGTAGGGATTTTATAAATGCAGATAATTTAATCCTCTTAAAATGTCTGCTTAGAATATTATTTCTACACTTTCTGTCACCTCTTCCAACTTTAAATACCTAAATTCTCTATTTAATAAATACCATGTCAACACTGAAACCAATCATGCTCTTCACGTATTTGCATTAATGGTGAGCTGTTCTTGTTTGTAGTTTATGGCTTATATATACAAGGGGGCTTCAAAAACTGCAGAGTAAAGTTCCAAATACCTTTTAATTCTACTTTCCCACAAACTTTTTGAAGCCCTCTTCCTTACTCACTGCTTTTAGAAATATACTGTAAAATCATACTTGATTATTTGCATAGCACTCATTTTTTCATTATCAAGAATTAAGAAAGGAACCAGATTCTAGATAATTTTTGTTTTGTTGTGTTTTGTTTTCATGTGAAAGGGAACAATTGGCTATTTTTTTAAAGTAATAATTTTAATGATTGTACAAATCATTGACTTTGTAGTATGTGGCAGGCAGAAACATGGTATAAAATATTTGCCACATTTACTTTAAATATGTTCATTTTATAGTCTTTAAGTACTTAAAATGGGAGAAAGATAAGACTTCCTGCTTCTTTAAAGATTTGCAGCTTTTAAAACCCTACTTAGTGATGTTAGGAGTTTGAATCAACTCAGTGGCAGTGGTTTTTTAGTGCTTAAAAATAAATAAATAAATAAACACCTGTAAGTTTCCCAACTAAAACGTATGTGCTCTTTTAGGATAAACAACAACAAAATGTTCCATTGTAGCCAGATGTCAACTTTAATATTCAATTATTTATATTGCCTGCATTCTCATAAGAAACAGAAAATAACAGCAGTATACTCCAGTTGGCCATGTTTAGAGTTAAATATTACCATCTCTTTTTATAGCTCATATATACATTCCTTTTTAAGATAAAATGATCTTTTAGAAATTGTCTTTTTTCTATTTTCATCTAAGGAGTCCTGGTGTGGTGCTGTGGGTTAATGTGCTGGACTGCAGGGTCACTTTGAATGGCAAGGGCGGCGGTTCAAGCTCACCAGAGCCACTCCTCGGAAACCCTATACAGGGTCATTATAAGTCGGTACCAACTTGATGGCACTTAACAACAGCAGCAATTTTATCTCATACTTTAAAAACACAAAAAGACTAGAAAGGTTCATAAAGCAGAAGAAAAAATAGATTTTCAGTTAAAACAGATTGTAGCACAAGACATGAAGTGTCAAAGAAAGTGGAGCTAGGATATTCATGCCTTTGCATTGAATTGGCATCAGTTTGCTTTAGAGTGTTTATTTATAAGAGATACATCAGAGTAGAAGTCTAAAGGTATTGTTAGCCCTTTGGGACTCTTCAAATAATTCGTGACTCAGTATTTCCACCATTTTTATGATGGAATTTAAACTATGACCAGGAAGATGGGGTGTATGACCTGAAAGGGAGAGGAGAGACATAAGAAGGAGGATGTGTGGCTTTGACATTAGCCCCCAACCAATGTTTGTAATGCACCATTCACTGTCCCACCCCACCCCACCACCCCCCCCCCCCCCCCACCCCCGCTGTATAGCTGTCTTCCACCTTCATTCACTCCCAGTTCTTGAAGAGATTTACAAGAAATGGAAAGAAGTATGTGTTTCCAAATGGTTTGGGTTAAACATTTATTCTTTACTGACAAAAAACAACCACATTCCTGCAGTTTCTAGATGTCAATATTTCTCAAAAACATTATCATTCTAATTACATGCTCACTCTTAGAAATTTTGCAATAAAATGCAGGAAAAAATAGCCCCTGAAATTACACAATCCAGAAGCAGCTTGCCACTGTTAATGGTTTGGCTTTTTTTTTTTTTTTTTTAATCTAAAATCAGATTTAAAGATAATATTTTAAACATACCAAAATCAGTTATTTATATTACTTATTATAATACTAATAATTTTTAAATTCTATGATTTCACATCCAGACTTATGAGTGTGCCTAAAATTGCCATCTTACTGGTCAAAACTAAAAAAATCAGAATGGATGTTTCTGTATTAGGTAATGTAGACTTTCATAAAATGTAATATCCAAATGAATTATATTTTTATGTTAATACTCAAAACAAAATTTTGAAAATACATATATTCAAGATTAAGAGGTATATTGTCTGCCACAGAGTAGAAAGCCAAGTTGTTTCATTGACTGAAGAAAAAAAAAGCAGCTTTTCCTGACGATTTGCTTCGTATGTTACTGTGGTTAAGTGCCGTGGAGTTGGTTCTGACTCATAGCGACCCTGTTTAGAGTTCCTGAGGCTTTACATCTTTGTGGGAGCAGAAAGCCTCATCTTTCTCCCATGGAGAAGCTGGTGGCCTCAAACCTTGGACCTCATGGCTCACAATCCAGTGCTTATCTTACAGGGCCACTGTGCTCCCTTGCTTCTTAAAGGATTCTCTAAATTTCTCTTCTAGTGATCCTTGAACTAACCTCTTGCCCTGAAGTTTAAATAATTTAGCGACTATGGCGTGATTGCGTCAGCCTTTTTTACATCTTCTTCAAATAAGAAAGTCATCATTTTATTTAACTCCCTTAATAATAAAGCAGGCAGATTGCCTTGGTTATTATCCACTATGGGAAAAGGATGGACTACCCTTCCTTCTAGACACAGATTGGAAACTAAGGCAGTGCTTATGCCGTATGTTGTTAAAATTCTTTGTTCCTCAGCACTATCCCCAGCTAGATTGGCCTTCCAGATCACAGCTGGGGATCCATTCTAAATGGAGCCAAATTATTAAGGCTTTTCTTCAGTCTTTGACTGGCTTACCTGGTTGCCTGCCAGCTGCAGTTCAGAATTCTACCTGTTAAGCAAAGCTTGCTGTTGAGTAGCATTGGGAATGTGAAAATAGTAAAGAAGTGAGTTATATGTGCCAGTGTTGTGGTTTCAGGAATATTTGGGAAGAAACTAGAATAAAGCCTTACAAGAAATAAAACTCAATCCTTTTTCCTGAGTTTGCCCTGTTTACTCAGCACTGTAGTAATGTGGTGCTGATTTGTGTTCCATAGGCCAGTACTTCCCAACCCTGTTCTCATCATGGCACACAGAGATAATTAGGAAATTTGTCACAACACACTGGACAAACAGGTAAGGGTGCTCTTGACCAGAGGAGCCTGCCCCACTATCTTGTGGGCTAGGGGATTAGTACTTGGCACACTTATTCTCAACACACTATTTGGGTGGGATCATCATCCTGAATACAGAAGTCTGTGATTTGAGGTGTAATATTTTGCAAAGTAGATAATATAAGACTAACATGTTTATGTGTCAGTAAACATACAGACATTTATATTAGAACCTCAGTAACTTTTGAAAAAAGTCCTTGACATTCAAGGTCTCTGGAAAAACTAAAGCTGCTATAGAAAGTAGCTGTGGATTAGAGTTTGTAACTTTGAAAATGTAATGTTGGTGACAAGGTAACATCCAGTAAGCAAAAGAAAATAAAGATGTGAAAGGTCAAAAGAAATAGAGTAAGAAGAACTATTTAATTGTTTTGTTTTGTTTTGTAATAAAGATGTGAAAGGTCAAAAGAAATAGAGTAAGAAGAACTATTTAAGAGAATCAAACTTGGGGACAATTTAGTGGTGGTTGTTTGTTGTTAAGTTCCAGCGAGTCAATTCTGACCCATAGTGACCCTTTATAGGGTTTCTGAGAAGTGGCTGGTGAGCTAGAACTGCTGACCTTGCAGTTCAAACCTACTTTGCAGTCAGGAGCATTAACCCACAGCACCACACCAGGACTCCCAGTTTAGTGGTAGGTTTACATTATGTTTTGCTAAACAAATAGATGTTCTGAGGATTGTAATATCTTCAGGTTTACAGAGTCAGAATTAGTCCTAATGTAATCTTGCTTGGATACAGAAGGTAAAATCCTGCATTTACATAATATTTTCATTTCTAACCTCATGGTCATCAAATTGGGACATTTAGAATAAGCACTGGACTGCTAACCATAAGGTTGGCTGTTCAAACCCACCAGCCTCTCTCAGAAACCCTAAACAGGGTCACTGAGTCAGAAGTGACTCAATGGCACACAACAAAAAGATGTAAATTAAGTACTTGTAAAGTTAGTACATGGACATCCCTGTTGAGTATTGTTGGTTTTGACTCATGGCAACCCTGTGTACGGTTTCCCAGGAGTAAGTAATGGGCTTGAAATGCAGATTGTATGGTTCATAGTCCAGTGCTGATCCTACAGAGCCACACCAGGGATCCATAGCTATACATACATACATACATAACAATGAAGGTTGGGATTAATTTTTCTCCATTAAGTTCCCTTAGCAATGCCCAAAATCAATTGTTCATATTTTCATGGGTTTCCGTCTGCCCTCTATTGTGTTCCTTTGATCCTTTGCTCTAAGATATCCTTATGCCCATCACATTTGCTTGATCACTGCACCTTTAGTGTAGATCTTGAATTCAGATAGAGTAAATCCTCCAGCATTGTTCTGTTTCAAAATAGTTTTGGTTAATTTAGATGCTTTGCAGTCTTTACAAAATATTCATTTATTTATGTCTTCTTTAATTTCTTTCAGTAATGGTTTATAATTTTCACTATATAGCTCTTAAGCATATTTTGTTAAATAAATCCCTAAGTATTTCAGGTTTGCTGATGTCATTATATATGGGCTATATTGTTTCTATCTCTTGAGTGTTTATTACTATTATTTAAAGTACAACTGGCATTTATATATTAACTTGTGAGCTTACTAAACTCAATACTAGTCATTTTTATGTTAAGTTTTCCAGCAATGACCCATAGTTAATTGTGTATTCTGAAAATAAAGACGATTTTTCTTCTTCTTTAAAAAAAAAAAAAAAAAAAATAGTTCACAGACAAGAGTGCTGTGTCTGGTATCTAATTAGTCATTATTCTTCAATGAAATGATCAGATTATACTTTTAGAAATGACACTGAAACTCAACTGTTTTAATAAAGTTGCTTTTTCCAAAGTTTAGGTAGTAGAGGAGTATTTGAGTATGTAACAATGACTTCAACTGTGAAATAAACCCAGGTTTTTATTTCCAAATAAGCCCTCCATTGAACCTCATCGCCATTATAATGCAGACTTAACTGTGACATTCAAATATATTTTAAGAAAATAAAATTCATCTATGTTGATAAACGTTGTAAACTTAAGCCTCAGCATGATTATTGCTTTGTTATCATGTATATGCATCTATAGACCCCTTTGAGAACAGAGCCAGTGACCATAGTTTATCAACCCCAAGCTACATTAGCAATGGGATATGGTAATAGAATAGGATATTAGTGTCAGACCTGCCAACCAAAATTCTCGAAGATCCAGAACCTTCTCCAAAGACTCAAGCCCAGCTTGTAGAATATAGCCAGTGATACTTATTCCTGTTTTTCAATATAAGGACAGAATTTAAAAATGGGAATTAGGTCACGATGTGTTGGGGCTTTAAGGTAATAGATATTTTGTACCATTTGTTATCATTTGAGAATATATCTAGCATTTCTGCTGGAATATTAACATATTATCCCTTCATATGTAGAAACATTTGTATGTATATACAAACGAAACCCGTTTCTTTCGGCTTAGATTGAATTACAGACTTTAATACATAAGCATCAGTGTTTTTTCTCTCTCTATTCTGTCATTAATGAGGTACTGAGTATGATACTTCAAAAAGTAGTTATCAGATTATAAAACAAAGTTTCTGACAGCTTTCTATTTTGAGCAAAGTGCATCTTTTTCTAAAATGAATGAGTAAACATCTTAGAATTTTCTAAGAACAAATTATTATCTGATTATATAAATCATTTTAAATTCTGTGAAATAATTGGTAATCTAAAGTTCGTAAATCAAGTATTCTTCTTCATCATAATAAAACGTCCTTAGTGACAAAGTAGGTTTTCACACTGTACAGCCCTTTGAAGTTTAAGGTAATAATAATGAGCAGAACAAGTGCTCTGCAAGTAGCCATTACCATAATCTTATTCTTCAGGCTGAAAATCACAGCTAAGAATCCTTAGTATATATAGTCTTTAGAACTGTTAGAAAAATTCAAATCCAACTCTGAATGTTTTCTAGTGTTTTTTGTCCCTCCGATTGTGACGATTCTCTTGCTTATGATGTCTCAATCATTACCTCTTTTCTATTCCTGGTAACCTGATGGAATAGGCAAGTAATCATGTTGAAGTTAGCACCAAAACCGAAACTAAATTGCCTTCCTTAATGGGGAACCCTGAGGCTGCTCACTCAGTCCATTGAGGGGATAAAAGAAACAGTGCATTCCCATCCAGTGTTGTTTACAAACGGTGTTGCTCAAATTTAGGTGACTGGCTACTAGGGAAATAAATGAATGTGGAATTGAGGATGGAACAAAGAATTCAATGCTTTACAATAATGGACTGTATTTGAGAGTTCAAGAAAGGATTGGAGAAAATTACTGAGTATGTAAAAACTGGTAAGTTTCTGATTGTTTAGTTGACGGCAAGTGACTGTCTCGATGAAATAAATGATAATTGATAGTTTTCATCTCTTGACCCGGCTGTCACAGCCTCTATCTCAGAGTTGAGAAATGAGCAGAGTTGATCAAAAAGGATATTCATTGCTGGTATCTTTTGTGTGTGCATGATGTATAGTACACACAGCTCTCCTTATTGACCCTTCACAGGTGTATTATTTACTTTGCCTTCCAGGTGTCCGAAAATATGGTAAAGATTTTCAAGCTATTGCAGATGTAATTGGCAACAAGACTGTTGGCCAAGTGAAGAACTTCTTTGTAAACTACAGGCGTCGGTTTAACTTAGAGGAGGTATTGCAGGAGTGGGAAGCAGAACAAGGAACCCAGGCTTCTAATGGTGATGCTTCTACTTTAGGGGAGGAGACAAAAAGTGCTTCTAATGTGCCATCAGGGAAGAGCACTGATGAAGAAGAGGAGGTGTGTTTGTGTATGGATTTGAGTTAATATGAGATGAGGAATCACCATTTTGTGTGGTGTTCTGTAAGGTTAATCCACCAGAGGACTAGCTAAATGAGCGTGAAAGGTTGACAATACACTTACCTCAGTGGTGCATTTCTTGTCACTCTTAAGTCATAATGACATGTTAAGTTCTGATCCTGGAAGAATGGAGAGTGTATTGTTCTTTCATAGTCTTATTTTTCTATTTCCAATATTAAGCTGTTTACTAATAAGATGCCTGTTTGGTAGCTTCATTGCTTTTTTTTTTTTTTTCCCTCCCCTTCAGTTTTTGTTGTTTTTTTGTTTTGTTTTGTTTTGTTTTGTTTAAAATAAAAGAAGCTTGTACTTCCAATAAACACTGTGTTATGTTTTGGTTTTGTTTGATTTTCCTGTGACAGCCCAAACTATATTGTATTGAGTTCATTAAGAACCCTCGTCTCATAAGTGTATTTTTGTTTTCTCACCTCTAGGCACATACCCCACAGGCTCCTCGGACTTTGGGTCCATCACCTCCTGCCCCATCATCCACTCCAACACCAACTGCCCCCATTGCCACTCTGAACCAGCCTCCACCACTTCTTCGTCCAACACTGCCTGCTGCCCCTGCCCTTCACCGGCAGCCTCCTCCACTCCAGCAACAGGCTCGGTTCATTCAGCCCCGGCCAACGTTAAATCAGCCTCCACCACCTCTCATCCGCCCTGCTAATTCTATGCCACCCCGTCTAAACCCAAGACCAGTGTTGTCCACAGTTGGTGGTCAACAGCCACCATCGCTTATTGGAATTCAGACAGATTCACAGTCCTCACTGCACTAAAGCTGAACTGGACAGAGCTGCAGTAACTCTTCACCTGTCATTATTACGCCAGTTCTCATTGGACTGATGTTAAGGAGAAAAGAATAATCCTTCCTAGCTACTGAGGCTGCGAACTCGTTCTATGGACGTGGAATAGCATAAGTGGACGTCTAAGAATGTTTCCATTCACTAAACTAAAATGTTATACAACAAAAAGCCTCCAGGTAGCCTCCTTTCTAGAGTATATATATATGCTCAACGATGTGATCTCATAAATGGGGAAAAAATGATTAAGTATTCTATTCAAGGTTTTGTTGTTGTTGTTTTGTTTTTACTATATTTATTTTATTGAAGTTCTTCATATTCCAGCCTCTTCATAGTCTGGGCTCTTAGTACAGGAATATTGATTTAGGATTGTGAAAACTCCTTAAGTTTCTTAACTTAAGGATGTTTGACTTTTTTTTTCTTTAACTTAATTTTTTTTTTTTTTTAAATAAACATTTTCCTATGTTAGGAGTGCAAGACTAAGTAGCCTGCATTTCAGATATTGATGTGTTGATTTAATGCATATTTAAGAAATTATATAGCTGCATATCCCTTTTTTCAAAAGATGTTGCTTTTTTTTCCAAAGGGATTTTAGTAAATTCCTTTTTAAAAAAAAAAAGCAATTTAATCAATTGCAAAGCAATTATATGAAATCACAAAGAATGTACTGAACCTTCTAACCCTTTAACATACAATTAAGGGTCTAGTGCAGAGTCCTTATTTAAAGGCCATTAGCCTGTCATCTATCAGTAATCAGAGGATTGGAATAATAATTTTACATACAGATGAGAACTTAATTTGTTCAAGTACAATGAATGTCTTTCATTTAAATTCCTTGGAAATGGAGTTAAATTCGTTTTTTGTTTTGATGTTTTTAAATGATATGTGCTTTTTTAACTAGTAGTTGCCTACACTTGGGAACTTTAGAAGAGAATTATATTTTGTCATTTATGTGGACATGGTGACTATGAAAGCATTTATTTGCAATACCCTTTTTATGTTTTGGTTTTTCTGAACTTAATATCACCTTCATACTAATTAATATGGTCTGCGCTTGATGTAAAAGATGTTTTCTTGATGAATCTCTGTTGTACTGTTTGGATGCATTTGTGTATTCCTTGCAGCCGACCTGTACTCGTGAGTTTGGTTTAAAAGGTTAACTCATCAACATTATTTCATAAAATAAAATTAAGAATTTGTTCTGTGTTTAAAATGTATCAGTATATTGTCACAACTGTGCTGTTAACTAAAATGCTAAGAGATCCCTTTTTATAAAAACAAAGTATTTCAAGCCTTCTCAATTCAACACATAATCATTAAGCACCTATGAAGAATATGTTACATGTGACAGTATTTCAGCAGTGTATTACCAATACTTCTTATCCAACAATTGAATATTGGAGTCATGACTTGTACAAGGGGATAGATCCCTTAGGTGGCTATACTAACGGAACATAAGGCTAGATGTGTTAGCATGTTCACATGCTCATTACATGTAGAACTACTTCACAACAGGTTCAGCATCTAAGGACTTTGCTTTGAGAAGTTGTATTTTCCCCAAAACATTCGAAAAAAATAATCCCTGCCATCGTCTCTAAAGAGAGAGAAAATGAATTCCTGAATTAGTTTTTCTTCTGAAATTTAGACCAGTTTTTTGCATCAGGACATTAAGTTCTGTCATAATGTAAAAATCATTCTCCAGAATGGGTCCCTTCTTTATCATTGGATCATCTCCAATAGTTCCTGCTCTTGGACTGTAACCAGATAAAATCTAACTGATTAAAAATTCTGAGTATTCAAGAAGTTTTACTTCAAAAGCCATGGAGTGGGGGCAGTGATTGATCTTAAAAGAAAATATCTAAAGCATTTTTTTAAGTAGTTAAATCTTGCATATGTGCATATTATACCTTTACCTTTATCTCTGCTTTTATTGTCTTGTCTCTTGTCAGTAGACCTTCAGTATACAGCATGTGGCATATGTCAGTCAAGTTGGTCAGCCCTAACATCTGTCCAGCTGTCCAGTATATTGTGATTTCATTTAAAATATGTTCTATCCCAGACATGGGCCCAGGTGCTGTATCTGAGGGAATCGCTGTAATTTGATTTACGTACAATAGAGCACACAGAAAAATCTTAGCTTCATTAGTAATATGATACATGTATATAGTGAGATGTCTTTATTGTGTGCTTTGCATATTTTGTAAATATTTTGCACGTCATTTTTTTTTGTTTGTTTCAGCAGTGTTTGGCCTGGAAGAGTGATATGCTTGCTGCTTAATCAAAGGATTAAAGATTTAAAGATGTCTATGTCTTCTATTTTTATATAATTTCATGTTGTATGAGGAATTTAGGACCTCTTTACTGTGAAATTCTAAATACTGATTTTTTATATAAAAAAACAAAACCTAGAAATCTCTTAATTGATCATTTTCATTAATTTCAGGGTTATTTGAAAAAAACCCAAGTGTTTTTTGTTTTGTTTTTATTACATAACTAAAAATAAATCATACTGTTAGTACATCTGGTAAATTTAATGAAAAATATTCTGTATAATTTAATTCAAATGTAATAAGGATGGAGGTAAAGGTAAGTTATTATCAAGACTTGTCCCATGTAAGTTTGTAATTAAGTGAGTAAAATAGAATGTAAAATAAAGATTAAAGAATGTAAAATTGTCTTATATAGGCCTACATTCTTTTTAGAAATAAGATGTAAGGCAGAGCAAAAGGACAGCATTTGTCCCAAAACAAAGCTCAGAAGATAGGGGGAGGAGGAGACAGGAAAGAAAGATTCATGGACAGCTGGAGCCCAGAGAAAGTGGGAAGAATGTTGTTACTTGGAGAGAATTG
Source organism: Chrysochloris asiatica (assembly GCF_000296735.1). Lineage (NCBI taxonomy): Eukaryota > Metazoa > Chordata > Mammalia > Afrosoricida > Chrysochloridae > Chrysochloris > Chrysochloris asiatica. Next base: position 8,150,591 of record NW_006408527.1, on the reverse strand, counting down.
CAACTAACGTCAAGAACCAAAATGTGTAAAAAATTGTTGAATGAAAATTGTAAACCCAAACCATGCTTTTAAAAAATATTCATAATAGATGTAGAAAGCAAGCAAAGAAAGTGACAAATCATGATTTAAAAAAAAATAATAATGCAAGTACTGTGGTTAAAGTACCGAGTTTCGTTAATCAGTTATATATTTTAGTGTTCCTGATATGGCATTGTGGGGTAAGTACTGGACTGCAAGGGCAGTTTGGACCTCAAGTCCAGTGGTTGAAACTCACTAGCTGATTTTCGAAAACCCTATGCAGCCTTACTATGAGTCAGAACCAACTCGGCACCTAACAACTGCAATTATCAAAAGAATATTACCCATAAATATTAAGTTGCTGATAAGTACTGCTGAGTCGGTACCAACTCAGTGACCCTATACAGAACAGAACGAAACACTGCCTGTTCAAGGGCCAACCTCACAATTGTTGCCACCCTTGAGTCCATTGATGAGGCCACTTTGCTAATCCATCTCGCTGGGGGTCTTCCTCTCCTTCTCTAACCCTCCACCTTCCCAAACATGGTATAGTAAGTGCTGACCAGTTAATGCTGAGGTATCAGAGACTCCTCAAAAAGAATAACTTGACTTAGAACTCTAAACAGGATCTTTTCTCTTTGTGTTCCCCAAAAATATATGAATATATTCTGATTACAGAAAATGTAAGAAAAAGAGCTAAAATCTCTGTTTTTTAACAGAAATATTCATTATAGATTAACATCATAAGAAGATAATAGCCTAATGAATACAGAGACTCCAAGAATCAAATTTGACCAATCATGCTATATTCTGTTAGGAAAATTGAGAAAACTTAACCTCACTTTATGATAGCTAATTTATGGAGTACAGAAACTGCTTTCTACTTGGAGAAAAATAACTCCTTCAACCTTAGTCTTTACTATATAGCTTTAAATAACTGCCTGGTAATGGAATATTCTACGGCAGTGTGTTTTAGTTAATGGGCTTGAGGTCTAAACATTAAAAGGAAGGTGTCTACGTGTGTTTATGTCTAAACAGAAAAAATAAATTGTATTTCAGGACTTTTTCTCAGTTCATTGGCTACTCAAGCAGCCACTTGGAGGTACGGGAGGCCGGGGGGAGCATGTGCACTCATGTCCTTTTCCTTCTTGTAAGTCCCGTACATGTAAGAGACGAAAAACGAAGACCAGGAATTATTGTGTTTGAAGTGTTAGAAAATTGTCACTACTGGATTTAAAGTAGAAAATAAAGTAGACTATTGTCTATTAGGTAGCGTGGTGGTTACGAATCAGGCTGCGAACTGCAAGGTCAGCAGTTACAAACTACCAGCTGTTCCACGGGAGAAAGACGAGGCTTTCTGCTCCCATAAACATTTACAGCCTCGGAAACCCTATACAGGGTCGCTATGAGTTGGAAGTGACTCCATGGCACATAACAACAATTGTCTATTAGGAGTCCTGGTGTGTGGTACTGTAGGATAAGCACTGGACTGCTAACTGTAACGTTGCCAGTTCAAACCCACCAGTCACTCCTTAGAAACCCTATGCAGGGTCGCTATGAATCAGAATCGACTCAACAGCACTCAACAATTGTCAAGGAGTCATGGGCTACCAGAAGAACAAATCTGTATTGGAAGAAGTACAATCAGAATACCTTTTAGAAGTGGGGGTAGTGAGAATTTATCTCTCGTGTTTTGGACATGTCATCAGGGGGAACCAGCTCCTGAGAAGGACATCATGCTTGGTAAACTGGAGAGTCCTCAAAAGAAAGGGATTGACATAGTGACTGCACCAATGAGCTCAAACAGCAACTGAGGATGCGCAGAATGGGACAGTGTTTGATTCTGTTATCACTATGATTTGGAGTTGACTTCATAAACACTAATAACAACCATTACAGTCAGTGATGTCAGCGTCCATCTCCTAGTAATTGATAGAATATATAAAGCAAGCATCAGTAAGAATATAAGGCTTGGACAACACTATGAACTACCTTGAACTAATTCAAATTTACAGATCTTTCTACCCCAAAACAGCAGAACAAATATTCTTTGCCAATGCATGTGAAATAGTGCCAAGATCATATTCTGTAGCAGAAACAATAATTGCAAAAAGATTTAAATCATCCAAAGTATGTTCTCTGTGTACAATTAAATTAGAAATCAGCAACAGAAAGAAATCTAGGATAACCCAAATTATTTACAAATTAAACCACATTTCTAAATAACGTATAAGTCAAAATATAAATTACAACAAATTAGGAACCATATTGATTTGAGAGTAAATGAAAAAATAGGGGATGCATCAAAGCAGCACATAGAAATTTATAGCTTTTAACATACTCGTTAAGAAAACAAAGGCTCACGTAATTCATCTAAATTTTCATCTTAAGAGCGGGAAAGTTAAACTCAAAGTATGCAAAAGAAGGGAAATAGAAGTCAGAAATAACAGGGAAATTGAGAAAATCACTGAAACCAGAAGTTGCTTGGACAAAGATCAACAAAAAGAAGACAATAACAAAAACCTTTGGATAGACTAATCAAGGGAAAAAGTTAATATGCAAATTACCAAACTCTTGATTGTGAAAGGAATCATCACCACATAGCCTACAGAAATGAACAGCTCTCTACAGGAATGTTATCAACAAACTTGGAAACATTTGTGAAATGGAAAAACTCCTACCAAAACTATTTCAAAAAGAAATAGAAATTCTGAATCAAGTAAAGAAACTGAATTTGTAACAAAGTTACACATTGAAAAAATTCGAGCCTATCTAGATAGCTTCACTAGTGAATTCTATCAAACCTTTAAAAAAGGAAGAATACTCAAGTTACACAAACTCTTCGAAAAAATCCAGTTAAAAAAACACTACCTGAAGGCAGAGCTTGATGGCGGCTAGGGTGGAGGTGCAGTGAAGTTCACAGTTAGCCATACCACAGAATACCAGGCAAAGCAGATCTAGGGCAGATCTCCAAAACTCAGAAACCACAGAGATAGGATTGTTTTTAAAGTTTGAAGGCTTATAGATTATGGAACTTGAAACTGAAGTAAAAAATCTTGGACTTTTGAATCTGCCGGGCTGGGCTCGGAGGCCCAGAGCCGACATCTTGGGCCAGAGCAAATGGCAAGACCAAGCGGGGGGAGCAGAAACACCAAGGAAAAACGATCAGGAACCTTGGAGAAAAGGTGGACAATACACTTTGTCAGTTTTGCTTTGTTCTGATTCTCTTTCTTTCGTTTTTTTTTTTGTTATCTGGTCATTGGCAAGCCCACTGTTTGCCCACCTCCATTCTGGTGACTAGAGAGGGAGTCTGAGCGAGTGGACACCCACCACCCTCACCACTGGTGGGTTCTTCTGCCACGCATGTGCACAGATACACAGCCCAACATCAGGCCCTGAATGTTTTTTGTTTGTTTATTTGTTTTTAAATACTGGAAAGGGCAGGACAGGGCTGTAGAGAGGTAAAGCGAGTTTACAAACAAAACTGCCAAAAATTAAATTAAAGTCTGAGGTATAGCATAACAACCAACACTGGCATCTTGAAATGTCTCAGGCAGCTTTGAAAGCAAGAAGCTGAAGAGAGGACATTAAAGTCATATTCACATTAAGCTACACATTTTGTTTTTATCCTTCTCTCCCTCCTCTCCCTTTTCTGTGTTTATAGACTGCAGTATTCAGTCTAGTTTTTGTGGTTGCTGTTTTTGGGTTTGTTTGTGTTTTTTTTCTCTTGTTTTTTTTTCGCTGATACTGTTTTGCTGTTATATACTGGCCCTTCTGCATTTGGAGGACTCTTTCTCTCCATATAATTACACAAGAAGAGTCAGCAACTGCTGCCATATAGCCAACCTACAATCACACTCTATAATACACCAAAACCCAGGCAAGAACCAATACCAACTGCCATATACCAGGGAAACAGACAACACCTGTGAAAAGTTACTCTGAATTAAGCAATAAGAAGAGTGAAAAGGGAAGCCCACATCCTGATCACATCTTCTTGGAAGCAATCAGAAAGCATAAAAAATACCAAACCACATACTCAACTAAGTATTAAGGCCACAGATAAACACTAAACATGTTCAAGAAGCAAAAGCAAATGACCATATCAGCACATGTCCAGAAACAAGATAAAATATCTGAGACAAATGACCTAGAGGTAGACCTGGACTCCATTCTGGAAGATGGACAGGCCTTAGAAATGCCTGAGAAGGAATTCAGAAAAATGATTATAAAATGTTTCAAAACACTTTACAATGGAGTTGAGAAAAATAAGGAAGAAGTCAGGAAAGTGCT